>NC_079390.1:3671603-3851603 GCF_029220125.1 Pseudoliparis swirei
AATAAATTTGCAAAAATGTCTGCATTTCTGGTTTTTTCTGTCAAGATGGGGTGCTAAGTGAACATTAATGAGAAATAAAATGAACTTTTTTGATTTTAGCAAATGCCTGCAATGAAACATTTTAAAGGGGTCTGAATACTTTCCATACCCACTGTATATATATATATATATATATATATATATATATATATATATATATTTTCCACAGTGTATTGGCAGATATTAAAGCATCCGTGCACAGGAGAAAAACTCACTGACTCAAGCTTAAGATCTCAATAAGAAAAGAAGATTTAAAGAGACAAAACAAGCAAATTCATCTCATCTGAAGAGAGACAGGTGAGCAGGTCACATGACAAATGATTGAAGCGTCGCTATATCCGCTAAAACATGCATTCCTACTTGTTTAACACAAGAAAACTAACAGAGAGCATCACACTTGAAATGTGACAAAATAAACGAAATAATGATTGTCGCAGTGATGTTTTACATCAGGATTACGACATTAACATTGTTGTATTTTCACCTTGATGCAAGACATTCTTCTGCCGGCGCTGCTTATGAATTCGTGTTTCTCTACTAGAATACTATGAACATGGAAGAGATGGCCAACATCCTCGTCTCAGAGGTCGTTGAACGACCTGCCTGCGAATCTCGTGCAATCTGATGATGTCAATCTGTCCCGGGGAATGTGTATTCCACATTTAAAGATTTAAATATGAATCCTCAACAGGTTGGTACCAGAAGTTAAAGCATGTTGTTGTTGTTGTTTTGCATAATGCGTGTACCTTAGAAAAGAAGCCCGCAATGTGGAAGCCTTTGGAAAAGGACTAAGTTACAATCAGTTCTGCTCTCGAGTCGCTCAAAAACAAATACCACACATTTGAGATCATATTGTAATAGATAATTAACATTTTTTTAAATAAATAAATTATTTCTTGAGGAGTATAATAAGAATCAAAATGACTCGCGTCAAATCTTAATCAATACTCGTCAGTGAATTGTTTCTTCACTCTGTCATAGGAACAAGATGACGAAGAGGTCGCTGCCCCATCACCCCTCCGACCATGATGACAGCATGATGACTCACTCCTCTTCATGGAGGCCCATCCCCCGACTCACGCACCCCCGAGATGATTGCACCCGATACAGACGGTATCAAAGAAAATATTTTTTTTAAAGCATGCCAAGCTGTCTGTGTCTCCAGATTCTGAAGACGGGGACGAAGTCTTAAACTTCCAGACTTTCATGTCAGAGGAGAGCGAAGGACTTCCTTCCTTTTACTTCCTTTCTTTACTTCCTTCCTTTACTTCCTCTTCCACCCAGCGGCAGATAGAGTTCACAAATTGCTGCAGGGATTTAAAGTTACTGCAGACAAAATAACACACACACACACACACACACACACATCTTTGTGTATATGTAAGTCTCAAATAACACACCGTGTTGAGGGAGGTTCGCAGCACCCCCTAGTGGAGTGGGTCGGTAGTTCAGGAGTTCACCTGCTGCTGCCAGTCATATTTTAACTTCACAATACAGGATTTACTCAACTTGAGATTCATTCACAGTTTAATTCAACTTTTAATGCTTCTCTGTATAATTTGTAAAACAATAATACGGTGTGTGTTCCGACACTTTAGGAACTCTTTGATCATTATCTGGCATAAAACATCGTCCGAGGCAGAAGTCGGCTCGTGGCTCCACCACCTGTCGTAATCAGATCTCAGTAACACTAAATATTGCCAGAGCATATTTAGTGTAATTGTTTCTCGGAATATAAACTGTGTTTATTCACCAGCTGCTCCTAAAACTTTCCGCTGGGACAAAAGGATGAGATGAGAAAGGTCTTTTAAGCTTTTTTATAAATGGCTTGATTAAGTGTTAATACATCATTTAGTTGATTAATACATTAAATTAAATTAACAAATAAAAAATCACAAATACAAAAATATACATTTAACAAATTTGCCTCAGAGAGCTTTACAATCTGGAAACCTGAAGCACATTTTCTATTTGTGTTTTGGGGTCTTTGAATTTAATTTAATTGATGACCTGCGACTCAAAAAGCAACTTGGCAACCCACAAGTTTCTTTTATTAATACCTAATTAATAAAACATTTGTTAATTATTCATCAACCATTAATAAAGCCATTAGTTCATTTCACAAACAGTAAGAAAAGTTAAAAGGTTGCCTTCAAATAAAATGTTATTTATTTTTTGGTTTTGCTTTTTAAGATGACAGACTATACGTTTTAATGTTTGTTGTTGTTGTTGTTATAGATGCATTATAATATCCGACATATTTGTCCTCACGAGTCGAAGCGAAATCACCTTAAATGGATCATTTCAGGTGATTTGTACAATAAAAACAAGATATCCTTTCATCCTTTATTATGATTAGAACTTCCAGTTCTACAACGATGGCGTGCAACTTCTACAACATGTGCTCCCTCTTCCTCTTCTCCTCCTCTCTCTCTCTCCCTCCCTCTTCCTCTTCTCCTCCTCTCTCCCTCCCTCGCTCTCCCTCTTCTCCTCCTCTCTCTCCCTCGCTCTCCCTCTTCTCCTCCTCTCTCTCCCTCCCTCTTCATCTTCTCCTCCTCTCTCTCCCTCTTCTTCTCCTCTCTCTCCCTCCCTCTCCTCCTCCTCTCTCTCTCCCTCTTCTCCTCTCTCCCTCTCTCTCCCTCTCTCTCCCTCTCTCCTCTCTCTCCCTCCCTCTTCTCTTCCTCTCTCTCCCTCCCTCGCTCTCCCTCTCTCTCCCTCTCTCTCCCTCTCTCTCCCTCCCTCTCCTCCTCTCTCCTCTCTCCTCTCTCTCCCTCCCTCTTCTCTTCCTCTCTCTCCCTCCCTCGCTCTCCCTCTTCTCCTCTCTCCCTCTCTCTCCCTCTCTCTCCCTCTCTCCCTCTCTCTCCCGCTCTCCTCCTCTCCTCTCCCCTCTTGTGTCAGTTATTGGTTGCGATCCTCCTGATCTTCATGGTGACGGATGTGATGGTGTGCGTCACTCCCCTCCGCCTCCAGGTGTCCCACAGGATGTTCATCCTCCGGTCCGGGTTCTGCTCCGCGTCTTCCGGGGCGCCGTTGAGGTTGGCGAGGCCGCAGCGGTTGAACCACCAGCCGGTGAGGTTGTGCCGCGCGCTGCAGCTCTCCACCGTGTCGCCGCCGATGGAGCAGGACGGGTTGCAGCCGTCGTTGTCCACGTCCGAGGCGCTGAAGGGAGCCGTGTCCTGGTTCTGGTCCTGGTTGTAGCCGCGAAAGGCATCACCTGAAAACACACACACACACACACACACACACACACACACACACACACACACACACACACACGCAGACACACATAACAATGAAGGTGCCATCTGGAACCGAAAATGGTTCTTCAGAGTGATGCCATAGAAGAACCATTTCTGGTTACACGTAAAAACTTTAGAACCAGAGTTCTTTAAAGAACCATTTCCTTATATAGTTCTTCAAATAGCCTGTAAAGGTGTCTCAAAGAAGCTTTAAAAAATTGTTCTTTAAGGCACTATTTCTAGTTCCTCAAAGAACCTTTCAAATCAGGGTTCTTTAAAGAACCATTTCCTTAAATAGTGTATCAAAGAACCTATAAAGGTGCCTTAAAGAACCTTAAAAACATGGTTCTTTAAGGCTCCATTACTGGTTCCACAAAGAACCTTTCAAACCAGGGTTCTTTAAAGAACCATTTCCTTAAGCAGTTCCTCAAAGAACCTTCAACAAATTGGTCTTTAAGGCACCATTTCTGGTTCCATGGAGAACTTTTTCGAACGAGGGTTCTCTAAAGAACCATTTACTTAAATAGTTCTTCAAAGAACCTATACAGGTGTCTCAAAGAACCTTCAAAACATGGTTCTTCAAGGCACCATTTCTGGTTCCACAAAACAAATTTCAATCCAGGGTTCTTTAAAGAACCATTTCCTTAAAGAGTTCTTCAAAGAACCTATAAAGTTGTCTCAAAGAAATCAAAACATGGTTCTTTAAGTCACCATTTCTGGTTCCACGAAGAACCTTTCAAATAAGAGTTCTTTAAAGAACCATTTCCTTAAATAGTTTTCCAAATAACCTTCAAACATGGTTCTTTAAGGCACCATTTCCGAAATGGTTCTTCAGTATGATGGTTCTTCATAGAACCACGAAGCCTTTTCCAGAACATTTAAGAGCCTTTATGTTTCTGTGCAGGTTGTGCAGACGTGCAGCATGTTGACTGTGAACACATGCAGTGTGTATATGAGGGCTTTTAATCATCACTGTGAGTTTGCGTTGCTCAACATTTGTCGATCACTCGTTCTCGGCCTCGTGGCGGTCGTACCTGCGCTGCCTGCGTATCGGCCCAGGTGTATCGGGAAGAACAGAGTTTCGTTGCCCAGCTCGAAATCATCGTACGCCGCATAAGAGGTGACGTCATCGTCGGACACCAGAGCGACGTGGAGCTGGAACCGAGTGTCCTTCTGGTTTAATATATGAGATACCTTCTTCAGACCCAACCAGTGCTCTCCTGTACACACACACACACACACACACACATAGAAAAGAGATTGTGCCATTACTAATATCATTGACAAGTGTGAAATTAATCTCCAAAATACGTAAGTGAGAAAGCATAAAATGCATCATGAAGATTTAAAAAAGATTTAACAATATCGACAAGTAACCGTTTAAAAAAATACTTTTACCACGGAAATTGATATTTAAAGTTTTCCCACGGTTTGTTTTTTTACAGTGCGTATTATGTTGCATATTTTGTTGCACTGAACAAACATTTAACATATTTGAAATTAAGAGATGTTAGAGTTGGAATTAACACGCAGCAAATCCATGAAAAGTCAAACAGTTTACACACACTCGATAAGAATAATGAAATAACAGATCGATGCAGCATGCTCATGGACAGTGGTCCCCAAACTAAGACCCGGCCCCCTAAACAATACCAGAGACGCATTCTGATCTATTTATTCTTTTACTATTTTTTATTATTTTCTTTTTAGTCTGTCCACACAAATCCTAGACTAGCCCCTGTCAAATAGAACAGAATAATGGCAAAAAGTTAGATAAGATCCCGGAAAGTATTATTAATATTTGGTTATGTGTGGCTTTCTGGAAAACAATAAATGTTTTCATTTAGGCATCCCTGCGATCATCACACTTTTTCTGTTACAAACTGACCCCGGCCCCCATCAAAGAAGGGAAAAGTTATGTGGCCCTGACAGGAAAAAGTTTGGGGACCCCTGCTCATGGACATGTTGATATAACAGCTCACAGTTTGGGGAAGTCTCGTTTCAACGTGACAAAGCTCCATAAAGATGGTTTCCCTAGTGTGGCGAGGATATCGAGAGGCCTAAAACCTCATTATGGCTTTTGTGGCTGAAAGACAAAGAGCCAAGATATTGTTGAACGTTCTCCTCAGAGGGAAACTATTCGACCATCGCAACGGGATGTAATGCTTTTATACGTCATGTGACGTGTGTATTGATGTCACGTACTCACAGTGTCCCGGCGTGTTTACTGTGAGCCGGCGCGCCTCGCAGACACCGGCTAACGCCTCGAGGATCTGGACTTGTCGTGTCTTGTGTCCTGTTTTATTTTAAAGTCCCCGTCTCTCGTGTCCCCTGCACTTCCTGTCCCTGTCTATGTGTTTCCACCTGTTTCCAATCATCTGCACCTTTCCTGTGTTTTTAAACCCTGTTCCCGAGGTAACATTGACATTTATAACTCCATTCGCACTATGCAAAAAAAATTATTTTAATCTGATTTCAGGAAGTTACAAGACTTCTTTTCACCCACTGAGCTTCTTTGCCTCACTCAGTATAACTACAGGAGATTGAAAGAGAAATTTGCATTTGGATTCAACAACTTCATTTTGTACAAAGTATATAATGAAAAAACTGATACATTTTTAAAAAACAGTACAAACTCAGAGTTGGATGGTACCGTTTAGATCGTGCGTTGTTGACCCGTCATTTTGTTTGAGTTAAGAAGATTAAAGTTTCTGTGAATCGTTGTCGGCATTTGGTCTCTCTCTCTCTCTCTTCTTCTTCTTTCTATCTCGCTCTCTCTTTCTCTCTCTCTCCTTTCTTTCTCTCTCTCTCTCTCCTTCTTTATTTCTCTTTCTCTAGCTGGCTCTCTCTCCGTCTTTCTCTCTCTCACTCAATTTCTCTTTTTCTCTCTCTTTCTCTCTCTCCTTCTTCATTTCTCTCTCACTGTCTCTCTCTCTCTCTCCTTCTTTATTTCTCTTTCTCTATCTGGCTCTCTCACTCAATTTCTCTCTTTCTCTCTCTCTCTCTCTCGGCGCAGGTGATTGGACACAGGTGGAAACAATCAGGTACAGGGCAGACAATCACAGGGACAGGAAGTGCAGGGGACACGAGAGACGGGGACTTCAAAATAAAACTGCACACACAAAAACTCCAGGTCCTGGCATCAACGTCCTCTTGTTGGTCTTAAAGCTCATTTACAGGAAACGGGTTTTCTGTGAGTGTCTAAAGTATTTGTCACTCAACCTGCGAGGTTTCCAAAGCCGTCGACATAATCGGCCCAGGCTCGCTTGAAGTCAGTGACTCCATCGGTCCTCCGCTGCATCACCGTCCATCCGCCTCCCATGTAGTCCATCTCACAGAACACCTGCAGCACAGGTGGTGTTGTGACTGCCGATCGAGGGACAGACTGCGAACGAGTGGAGTTGCTGCTGTGCATCTCACCTCGAAAGAAGAGTCCGTGTCCTCCGGGTGGACGATGTAGATGCCGCTCGGGATCTTGGGGACGACCGACAGGAGACTGTCCTTGATGTCGCTGCAGTCTCGTCCTGATCCAAGCAAACACAGCCTCTCTTTTATTGTTTTTAAGAAAATCAACGTTCAGATGCATTCAGAAAGAAGGATGTATTTCCATCACATATTGTACATTATTTTTTCGTGAGTTGTCATACTTATAAAGCTCCTCCAGGGTCCCTCCTCATGACTAGCAAACTATAATATTGATGTGTAAAATTGGTGGAAATAGTCTCGTCGCAATCGAATAAAGAAGGATGTATTAATACTCACATTCCTCGAGGCACCGGTCGAGGAGGTGGAGTAGCAGCCATCTTTGAATCGAGCCTATTAATTAATCCTCAACCAAAATTACACTACACCTCATTTGAAAGCCTTGTTCTTAGTCTTTCACATCCAACCTGGAAAACACTACAGCCAATTCGATTTGTGATTCTGTACCGGCCACCAGGTCCATATTCAGAGTTTATATCTGAATTCTCAGAATTTATATCAAGTTTGGTTCTTAAAACCGATAAAGTTATTATTGTTGGAGATTTTAATATCCATGTGGATGTTGATAATGATTGCCTTAGTGCTGCATTCATCTCCTTGTTGGACTCGATTGGCTTCTGTCAGAGAGTACAGAAACCCACTCACAGCTTTGGCCACACGCTTGATCTTGTTCTTACTTATGGCGTTGACATTGAGCATTTGAACGTCTTCCCACAGAATCCTCTTCTGTCAGACCACAACCTCATAACTTTTGAATTTATACTACGGAGTGTACTCCGTTAGTCAAAAGTTTCTACACTAGATGTCTAACTGATAGTGCTGTAGCTAAATTTAAAGAAGCGATTCCTTCTGTATTTGATTCGATACCACGTCTCAATATAACAGAGGACTCCTGGTCTAACTTTAGTCTGTCCCAGATTGATCATCTTGTTGACAGTGCCATAGGCTCTCTGAGAATGACACTGGACTCGATAGCCCCTCTGAAGAAGAAGACAGTGAGGAAGAGGAGGTTTGCTCCTGGTATAACCCTCAGACCCGCAAACTGAAGCAAGCGTCACGAAGCTTGAACGCATATGGCGTTCAACTAATCTCGAAGAATCCCGCTTAGTTTGGCGAGATAGTCTTAAAACATATAAGAAGGCCCTCCGTAATGCCAGAGCAGCCTATTACTCATCAATAATAGAAAAATAAAAACAACCCCAGGTTTCTCTTCAGCACTGTAGCCAGGCTGACAGAGAGTCACAGCTCTGTGGAGCCGAGCATTCCTATAAACCTTAGTGGTAATGACTTTATGAACTTCTTTAATGAAAAGATTTTAACTATTAGGGACAAGATTAATAATCTCTTGCCCATAACCAGTGCCAATCTGTTCTCAAGTGGAATGGCCTTGGAAACCGCTGTATGCCCTGGTGTATATTTGGAGGGATTTTCTCCTATCAACCGTGACCAATTATTTTCAACGGTTTCTACTTCGAACACGTCTACCTGTCTCTTGGACCCCATCCCGACGAGGCTGCTTAAAGACGTTTTGCCTTTAATTGGCGGCTCTCTATTAGATATTATCAATGTGTCTCTGCTAACAGGCCACGTACCACACTCCTTCAAGGTGGCTGTTATTAAACCTCTCCTGAAGAAGCCCACTCTGGATCCAGAGGTGTTGGCTAACTACAGACCGATCTCTAACCTCCCCTTCCTCTCCAAGATCCTTGAGAAAGTGGTCGCAAATCAGTTGTGCGACTTTCTACATCATAATAGTTTATTTGAGAAATTTCAATCAGGATTTAGAAAACACCACAGCACCGAGACGGCACTGGTGAAAATTACAAATGACCTCTTAATGGCAGCAGATAAAGGACTCCTCTCTGTCCTGGTCTTGTTAGACCTTAGTGCTGCATTCGACACCATTGACCATGACATCCTGTTACAGAGACTGGAGCAGTCGATTGGCATTTCAGGCACGGCACTAATTTGGTTTAAATCCTATTTATCAGATCGATCTCAGTTTGTATTTGTAAACGATGACGCCTCGATAACCACCAACGTTAATCACGGAGTTCCACAAGGTTCTGTGCTTGGACCAATTTTATTTACCTTATACATGCTTCCTTTGGGCAATATTATCAGGAAACACTCCATAAACTTTCATTGTTATGCAGATGACACTCAACTATATTTATCGATAAAACCAGAGGAGAGCAACCAACTCTGTAAAATTCAAGCATGTCTTAAAGACATAAAAACATGGATGACCTGCAACTTCTTGATGTTAAACTCAGACAAAACCAAAGTAATTTTAATCGGCCCTGAGCACCTCAGAGATCAATTATCTGGTGATGTGGATTCTGTAGACGGCATTGCCCTGGCATCCAACACCACTGTAAAGAATCTTGGCGTTATCTTTGATCGGGACTTGTCCTTTAACTCCCACGTAAAGCAAATCTCAAGGACTGCATTCTTTCATCTACGTAATATTTCAAAAATCAGGCACATCTTGTCTCAAAAAGATGCAGAAAAATTGATTCACGCGTTACTTGAGACTGGATTACTGCAACTCCTTATTAGCAGGCTGCTCTAATAAATCTCTTAGGTCCCTCCAGTTGATCCAGAATGCTGCAGCTCGTGTTCTCACTAAAACTAAGAAAAGAGATCACATCACTCCTGCACTAGCTGCTCTGCACTGGCTCCCAGTAAAATCAAGAATCACTTTTAAAATTCTTCTCTTAACCTACAAAGCCTTGATTGGTGATGCTCCATCATATCTTAAGGAGCTTGTCGTACCATATTGCCCCACTAGAGAGCTACGCTCACTAAATGCGGGACTACTTGTAGTTCCTAGAGTCTTAAAAAGTAGAATGGGAGCCAGAGCCTTTAGTTATCAAGCTCCTCTTTTATGGAACCAGCTTCCAATTTCAGTCCGGGAGGCAGACACAGTCACCTCGTTTAAGAGTAGACTTAAGACCTTCCTCTTTGACAGAGCTTATAGTTAGGGCTGAATCAGGTTTGCACCGGTCCAGCCGCTTCATATGGTGCTATAGGCTTATAGCTGCCGGGGACGTTTTAGGATGCACTGAGTACCTATCTCCTCTTTTTCTCTCCTTAAGGATGAATTTTCATCTCTCAATCACACGTTACTAACTCTGCTTTCTCCCGGAAGTCCTTTTGACTTTCGTCTCATGGGGTCATCGGACCCTATGAGACGGCATAGATCCTATCTGCCTGATGGATCGTCTGGGTCGTGGAATTCCTGCTCATGACTACGCCACTGTCCTGTTGAGACTCCGCCCTCCTCCTCCCCACCGCCATCTGCCTGATGGATCGTGGAGGTCTCCATCGTGGAATATGCCTACTATGAACTATTCATACACTCTGTCATATTCATTGAATGTATTTTAACTCTAAATCTGTCCTTCTGTACACATTACATCTATTGCATCTGTCCATCCTAGGAGAGGGATCCTCCTCTGTTGCTCTCCTCCAGGTTTCTTCCCTTTTTTCCCCTGAAGGGTTATTTGGGAGTTTTTCCTGGTCCGATGTGAGGTTTTGGGGCAGGGATGTCTATGTGTACAGATTGTAAAGCACTCCGAGACAAATTTGTAATTTGTGAAATTGGGCTATACAAATAAACTGAATTGAATTGAATTGAATTTATGCTCATACATTATACATCTGCCCTCGTCTATGTATTTAGTTTCTTTAAATACATTTTTTAAATCTCTCTCACACACACATGTGCACACTCACTCTGACTTTATGAAGTTGTTTCCACTGTTTTGTCGTCCTCTAGGTGTTATGGCTATGTATTGTCTTTTGTCTTATAATAAAAAAATAAAAATAAAAAGAAGGATGTATTTACATCACACATTTTACATGCTTTTTAGTTAAAAAAACATATTTACCTTCGCATTGAAAATGCGGAAGGTAATGTTTTGATCGCCGTGTATTTATTTATTTATTTATTTGTATGCGTGTTACTCGCATAACTAAAAAAGTATTAAACCGAATCGCATGAAATTTGGTGGGATGATTGGTTATTATCCGGGGACCATTTGATTAGATTTTGGGATAGATCGGGTCGAAGGTCAAGGTCAAGGTCATGAAAAGGCCCAAATCTTCTTTTTACCATAGCGCGGTCCATTTTTATCCAATTGGCATGCAACTAATGCCAAAATGTTCATAATTCAATGCCCAATCTTGTGATATGTGAAGGTATGCGCTCTACCGAGTGCCCATTCTAGTTATCAATGTATTGTTCTTAGATTTACTGAGTTGAGAATGGTCCTCCTACTTAGCTCCTCCCTCCTCCCTCCTCCTGACTATCAACCTATAATATTGATGTGTGAAATTGGTGAAATGTGCATGTATGCATGTCGTGTCATCGTATGTGAGTCACCATGGGATTGCACGGGTTTGATGGAGTACATCTCGGCGTTGCTTCTCTGCACCTCCGAGCTGAGCGTCTGCACTTTGGTCATCAGCTCTGTGACCTGGAAACGTGACACATCGAGTTCATTCGGCCGACCAATCGCACGCTTGCAAACCCTGTTGCTAGGAGAGAAAAGGGGAAGACTTTTCACTTTACCTGACTGCTGAGGATGTCCAGCGCTCTCTCCTGCTCCTCCATCACATCCCGGATCAGCTTCCGGGTGCTGCGTCCAAACGCTACCAGAGACTGCTGGAACTGGCCTACACACACACACACACACACACACACACACACACAGACACATGTTGTAAACTAGAATGGGCACTCGGTAGAGCGCATACCTTCGCATATGACAAGATTGGGCATTGAATTATGAAAATGTTGGCATTAGTTGCATGCCAATTGGATAAAAATTGACCGTGCTATGGTAAAAAGAAGATGTTGACCTTTCCATGACCTTGACCTTAACCTTTGACCCGATTGATCCCAAAATCTAATCAAATGGTCCCCGGATAATAACCAATCATCCCACCAAATTTCATGCGATTCAAGAAGATGTTGACCTTTCCATGACCTTGACCTTAACCTTTGACCCGATTGATCCAAAAATCTAATCAAATGGTCCCCGGATAATAACTAACCATCCCACCAAATTTCATGCGATTCGGTTTAAAACTTTTTTTGTTATGCGAATAACACGCATACAAATAAATAAATAAATACATAAATAAATACACGGCGATCAAAACAAAACCTTCCGCATTTTCAATGCGAAGGTAACAACAGATGATTACGGAAGATGTAACAATATAACCAGGAAAGAGATTTATTGTGCATTTTCCTTACCACAGATTGAATGTTTCTCATCTCGTAGCAGCTTGACGGTGATGTCACATGGGATGGAGCATGTATCCTGACCTCTGACCCCTCGGGAGTGTTTCTGACCTTTGACCGGAGCGTCGGAAAGGTCCTCGTTGACTATTTCTGATTGGCTGAAAGAAGCGCTCTGTCCTGTGTCCTGGCAGTGAAGAGAGAACTACAGTGAGGGTTTAATCCACAGGTTCTGTTTTTAGAGCGGGACGAGATGTCCTCACCAGCTTCTGCGTCTAACCTCTCGGTGGACGCATCAACAACTCATCTGGGGATCAACCAAGTGGGTTGGATACAAACACACACAAACACACACACACACACAGTGGAACTGCAATATCCTATTTTAAAATCCTGCACACACTAAAAAAGGGGCAGAAAATCAGAAAGCAAATGTACTCTTCCATCTCCATCGTGTCCAGTCATTTTAATCTGGGAATAAATCCTCAGTGTCATATTTATGTACAAATTGAATACTAATAATACCTGGCAGCTTAATATATTTCAATGCTTGTTTTTAAAAAAAACTTGGTTCGCTAGATTTATTTCCACACACAGACTCAAACAGACACACACAACATAGTGTTCATGACTTTTGGGCACATCACATTAACTTATATTAATATCTTAACTTCACTATAACCTTAACTACCAGCCTAAAAAACAACTTTAACCTAGACGTGCCCTAATAATCAAGTCTTCACCGTAAAATCTAGTGATTTACATCATGGATGTGGACAATTTGTCCAGAAAAGGAGGGCGAGTCGCGACAATGTGATCGTGTAAATTGATTTACAGTCCCAAAAAAAGACAGAAAAACAAAAACACATTATATTATATTAATGATGATGCTATGTTAAAAACAAAGAAAAGAAAGATTCCCAATTCTTGATCCGTCCATGATGTCTAACTCTAAACTCTCTGATCTCCTTGATTGCGTTTTTTAAAGCAATTCATATTCGTCTGCAAAGAAAAATGCTTAAATACAATTATAATTGGAACGGGTTTAAATTTGACACGTGTCCTTATTGCTGCATGTCCCCTCTCTCTTCCCCCTTTCCTCTATATATATGACACAGCAAATAAAGCCCGAAATACATATACATTATTACCCTGACACATCACCACGCCATACATACAGTGGAGGGGAGCAGTTGAGGCAGAAGCAGCAGGATGACGGCCGTCGTCCACATCGCGTCGTCTGATTATCTCCTGAGCGGCAGACGCTCCTTCATCGATGCTTTCTTTTTCCACTCAGTCGGCTCTTTTCCCCCTCACATGTCCAGCGGACGCTGCCAACTTCAGTCCGTCCTTCTTCTCAGTTGTCAAACTTCTCTTGACTGCTTCACTTTCTCCACCTCCGCCAGTCACTCCCGCTTCACCGTCTCGTAAACTGACACGGCAACGTCAAAACAAGGTCAAAAGTGTCAAAAAGGGCCTGGTGAAAAATTTAAAAAAATAAAGTCTGGATGTGTTTCTGACAAGGAGGCTTAAAGCTGAATGTGCTGATTCTGGATTTGTGGTAAGGAGCGATTGCCTTCCCCCCTCCTATATTTTCCAGGTTGGATCCTGCCGCCAGCATGAGAAACAGATGTGGTGGAAAGGGAAGTGAGCAGCTTGTGTTTAGTGCAACACTTTCCCGTCTGCTTGAGTCTGAGTGAGGGAGCTGAAGGTATATAGGATGCAGGGAAGGAGGCATGACGGGGGTGTCTCTCATGTTTCCTCCCCTCTTGTCTTTCTCCGTGACCACTGACTCATCCCACAAACAGCCACCCACAGGGGCAGACCAATTATTTCTTAAATGGGGCCGTTAAGCAGCGAGGAATGTGAGGAGAGGACACATTCCTGTCGACGTCCAGCTGGAGTCGGCCGGGCCCCGTTGAGTTCCTGGAAAACTTTTTTTGCCGTGAGAGTTAAATAAATAAATAAATAAAAGCTTCTGCTGCTGTTCTGAACCTGTGTGAGTTTACAGCCATGGTCAGTGAGAGGAATGTGGAAAAGGCCTGGTGCCCCGGCCCCGGGGCCCCCACATCTGTCCCATGTTACATGCTCTTGTAAGGCGGTCTTTGTGAATGACATTTTATATCTTCCAGGAGAGATAATGAGAACATTACAAGAGCGCTGTCTCTTTACCATGAAGCCTGCTGTCCTTGTAGAGGTATGATACATTTAAAAAATGACGTTTGATCGTTGAAAGCAATGATGTGTATGTGGAATTTACTTCTTCACTTTCTTCTCTGTATGTTGAATATAAAGTTAATGCTGAGAGACGTTAACTTAAAAGACCAGAAGCAGGAGAAACTGCAAACAGATATGAGAGAGTATACAATTAAAAGCATATATTTATGTCACTAATCAACACATTATATCTGCTTTGGTCCCATGAAACCACATCTTGGGTTTTTGTTAGGAAGCGAGACGTTGGACACGAGACGCCGGTCTATTGATATAAAAAAAATTGGTTTTAATGACCACAAAAATGGAGGGAAAAAAGCAAAGCAACTTAAGCTAAATTTGAGTTAAATAAAAATCTGCAGAAGAAGAAATAATTATGTACAAGCTACAAAACTGAATTTAAGTGTCAACAGCAGTACATTAAATAATTGCTAATAAACCACAATACCAAAATGAAACTGTGCTGATGGTTTAAATATGGGAACATTTCCTCGAGCTGAACATACATCTAAAATAATAAAAAGGCCATATTAAAGTAGACGTGAGTGGAATATTACATCACCAAGTGTCTGCTGGTGTGTATGTGGCCCATCACAGCATGATCAACGTATTAATGAGTGAGTTTTAGCCTTTCTAGATGTTTTGAAGTATGTTTTCCATTATAATAAATTAAGATAATGATGCTTCAGCTGCCTGCTTCTGTCAGTCTTAAATGAAGTAAATTAGTGTGTTTACAGAAATAGCTAATTATCTCTTTAATAATACAACAATATAGCAACAGCAGTCGCCTTAATATATATTTGGTGAATTCGTTTTTCTTCCAAACGCATTTCAGGTTAATTTAATGACTAATATTAGTTTCATCGCTCGGTGTTTTGTTTTTTTGTTTTTATATTCTTCTCTCCTGAGTCCCGAGCTCCTCTACTTGAATATTACATTATTGTTATTAAATTAAACTAGTTGTCTTCTCTAACTGTTTTGATGGGACACCTGATGAGTCACTGTGTGTGTCGCTGCTCTGACGCTGATGAAGAAATAATCATCACAAAACACAGTTACATCACGAAAAGTTCATCTCCTCCTCTTCTGCCTCATTTCCATTGCATGGTTGTGTGTGTACATCATTATGAAAGTAATGAAAAACAAAATATATAGGACAGTGCCATCTGCTGCGCTTTGGTTTGTACTACATGACCATTGTGAATATGTTTCTCTTTTTTTCCTGTGGAGCCTCTGAATTCTTCACACTAATGATGATTTCAGAAAAATGTGTAGTTATATTGTATATTATAATAAATGTTATAATATATATTGTCTTATCGATGATAACTGAACACCACATGGAGAAAAAAACTGGTCTCACACAATCATTTATTGAATCAACACAAGATTGAGGGGAAAATATAGATTATTGTAACTTAACACAGAATGAATTTCAAATAGAAGTATTGGTGCAAATGAGGCAAATTATGACGGTTTCGACAGTTGATTTAAAAATATGTATCTAATTTAAATCCAAATAAAATAAAGATATAACATTATAATATCTTCTGATTCCTTAACATTCAGTTTGTCCTTTTATTTCCTCTCAAGCAGCTTCTTAACATTATTTTTATTCCACTCTGTTTGACAGCATATCGTCTAAGATTATGTTTCATTTATACACAGTGAGAACAATGACATTCTGTTTCGCACCAAACATGCAAAACATGAGCACATATACAGATATACAGTCAGAAGATTATCAAATGTTGATAGTGACACATTACTGTGAGAAGGGATGTCACTGTGATCCGTATAAAAACAGAACAATATACAAAGTGTGTTGTGAGAATGAACATTGTGCGTGTGTAAAATATCCTTCCGTGTGTTGTAAAACGTCCCACTCCATCTACATCCATGACTCAGCAACTTAATGACTTATTGGATGCATTGTGAATAATAACACCATTCCAGGCAGACATTTTTTTCCTTCTTTTTCTTCTTCTTCTTGAATTCAATCTGTTGGCCAGCTGAGCTCCGGCTCGCAGTGCGCGTGTCTTCCACTAGAGGGCAGTGCACTGTGCTCTGCGTCCACAAACACAGGGCTCTCTCTGGCTGGAGTTGTGGCCTCAATCAGGGGCGGATGTTATCTTAGTGCAACTTCCCAATCCCCCCCCCCACACACACACACACACACACAAAGCTAGACCAGAAAAGTACCCCACTCCTCACTTCTCTCTCCTCTCCGTGCATCAATCCTGCCGCCACCTCTGTCTCCACTCGGCTCTCGGCCTCTTTTCCTTCTTGCAGGAGTAATCCGCTCTAACTGGCAACTGTAGGGGGGATTAAAATAAAGACTATCAGTTCACGGATTTTCGTGCATTTTTTAGGGCAGAAAGTAAATAAAACAATAATAAACGTGTGTCCGAAGCCTTGTAATTGTTGTGATATTATTATTAGGAGCATTAGTATTATTATACCTCCCCTGCAGCTCCGACTGCGGCAGCTTTAAACCCTGCAGCCCCGCCCCTCAGCACTATCACATGAATCTGGACTCAACAGTGGATGTGAAAAAAGAAAAAAAAGTTTGGAGAGGTCCTCGCTGTGAATCACTTTTCTCTCACTAAAGTTTCAGATTGTGTTCACGTTGTTTTTTCTCTCCTTCTTTTTCCACTCGAGGAGACTTTCTTTTTATTTGTTTTTTTTAGGTTTTAACTTCGGGAAATCAGTGTCCGACTGAGTTTTTTGTTGTTTTTTTCCCCGGCTGTGATTTCTCCAGTTTATTTTCCCTGCAGGAATACGGAAAGAGAGAGAGGGAGGGAGAGAGAGGGAGGGGGAGAGAGAGAGAGAGCGAGGGGAAACGGTCTGGCCGCCTGAAGGTATGTGGAGAGGCATGTAACGTGTTGTGCGCTGGTGAGATTTGGTTATTTTTTGTCAGCCATCGCCGCTTTTTAACTTGCGCTCCTTCGACTTCTTTACGCGACGACTGCGCCTCGACCCGCCGCGGATTAACTTCCGAGATGTAACAGTTTGAAACCGACAAGGACACAAAAAGTTCAAATGGGGTGGGGGGTGAAGGGAGGGGGGGGGGTGTTACAAAGTGTAAACAAATCCGATCATATAACTTGCAGCACTCGGGTCGCTTCTTTTCTAATGTTTAACGAGTCTGACGTTTCATTTTTTTTTCTTCTTTTTTTTTTTCGTGTGTGTGTTTTTAACTTGTTTGTTGTTGTTTTTTGTGTCTCTGCCACTCGACAGATTTTGTTTGTTTGTTTCGACACCAAACTTTGGGGGCGACATGGACGCGCAACGCGGCGCGCCTCCGGTCGGGCAGCAGATCGTGCACGTCCGCGGGGACTCTCAGACGGAGCTGGAGGCCCTGTTCAGCGCCGTGATGAACCCCGCCAGCAAGGCGGCCCGGCAGCCGTCCTCTCTGCCCATGAGGATGAGGAAACTACCGGACTCCTTCTTCAGGCAGCCGGACTCCCGAGGCCACTCCAGACAAGTATGACTGACCCACAGCACGCTGGGCCCTGAGGGGCCCTGAGTGCGTCACCTGTGGATAAAGACATAAAGTAGCCCTGCAATGTCCACTGAGTGACCAGAGCATCAGAGCCCTCCGTAACGCCATCACACGGTCTGTTAGTGATGGTGTTGCATAACAACAAGTCTAAATATAGGAAAAGCTGTTTCTTATTCATAGTCTGGTTTAAATTATCTTTCTTCATACCAGAGAGGGACACTATCTCAATAACAATGATAACTTCATTAATCCAGATCATTTAGCTGCTCAGATTGGTTTGAAAATGACAATTTATTATTGCTTCATATACAGATTATATTCCTAATTGTTTTATTCTTTATGAAATAGTGGAAACAAATAGAGCTCTGTAGAAGTTGCTTTTAGTCGACCAACACTCCAAAAAAATACAACTAATATATTTAATTTACTGTTGTATAAACGAACATCATCATATCCTACTTAAGCGTCTTTAAGCACTTTGAAAAGCGCTATAAAAATGTAATTTATTATTATTATTATCGCTCATAGAAGCTGCACCCAGCTCATTTCTATTAAATGATTGGAAAACAATGAGACAATGATCGAGTGAGTGCTTTTATCTTTTCTGATTAAGGTTCTCTGATTTATGGCATATTGATTTGTACTTCTTAAACACAGAAAACTCTTCTGCGGTTTAATTGGCTGCTGAACTAATAGTTGAAGCAGCAGACTATAGAATATGCCCGATTTTGCCTCAAATACTCAACTATAATATGATAACTGATAGCTCTTTAGTGTTTCCAACATTAAGACTGTTCCCCGTGTTCATCAGAATGAGTTTAAATATATAAATGGTCCCACTAGATGTGTTTTTAAGAGACATTGAGTGAAGATTTTCGTATTTTTCACGGCTATTTTCGAAGCCGGTCACATGTTGGGCTGATCCAGAGTTTTACCTGCAAACTGCCCTTCACCAACAAAGATGCCTTTCCGACCATATATTTCGCATTGAATGGATTATAAATTGTTTCTTTGTTTCATCACCAACAAACACCTCCTCAACTCTTTCCGTTGGATATTTTATACACCATTTTATCCCTAAAATATATCATCTGTTGAAGGAGAACTACGCGATGAACATCTTGCCAACAGTATAAACGGTGAAAAGTTATTGGGAGAAGAAATAGAAGAATATTAGACTGGAAAGAAGCCGATTTCACAGTTCTTCCTCCTCGCCAGTTGTTTTTGTTCTTCCTCCTCAGCTCCAAACCGTTTCTCTTCTCGGTGGTTTGATTTTTTTCCTGCTCGTTTCTGTGCGAGTCGTTGATCCTGATTGTTTCTCGTCAGGCCAGTTCGGATGGAGGCGTGTGCGGCTCCCTCACTCCTCACCACGTCCGCGCCCATTCCTCCCCGGCCTCCCTTCCAGTCAACTCGCTCTCCACTCAGGCGGCCGATGTGGCGGCGGCACCGATCGTACCCGACGACGTGCCGCTCCCCCACGGCTGGGAAATGGCCAAAACGCCCACTGGCCAACGCTATTTCCTCAAGTAAGGCCCCGAACCTCCGTTCATCGTTGTGTGAGTCGAGAAGCTTTCTCTTCAGAAGGACCTGAGGAGTCAGCTCCACCCGGTTCTCACATCTACGCCTCTAGATCTGCTCTCAACCCGTTTATACTGCATCATTCTCAGTATAAATGGTTAGAAAATAGTGGGAAAAAACCTTCACGATTTCCCAAAAGCTCAACGCAGAATTCAATTGGTTCCGTTAATAATGACACAAGTTGTCCTTCTTTACGTTTGAGGAGCTGAGAGAAGAACATCTCCTATTTTTGCTTGATAAATGACATAAATAATAATGAAATCATAAAATTATTCAAATGATCCAAAACGTTCATCAAACTGATTTTAATCAACCAATCTCTACTTTTTGTTAAATCCATTTTTATGCACCAAGGAAGAGTTTTTATTTATTTATATTGATACAGAAAACTGTCCTTCTAGGATTATTTTGCAGGAGAAATGTAATAATTTAAAGCAAAAGGTAAATTGCAGCAGTGCAGGAGAAACTCTATGATTACAAAGTATAAGATCAATGTCAGCAGTGCAGGAGAAACTCTCTAATTAAAAGGTAAAAATTGCAACGGTGCAGGAGGAATCATATAATTAAAAGTAAAGGTAATTTGCAGTGGTACAGACTCAAACTAACCCGTTGCATGCAAACAGAAAACGTGCCGACTAGTTTTACAAGCCGTGTGGTTTCAGTCGGTTTTATTCGTGAGAGCACACACGTGGCCCGACGGCTCTCTCACACACACACACACACACACACACACACACACACCTGTCAAAGGCTACTGGTCGTACAGGTACAGCCGGTCCCGTGTCAAAGCGTGCCTCGCCGAGTGGTTTAACGGATGCCGATATGTTGAGACTTGCCGTGTGTTTCGCAGTCACCTGGATAAGACGACGACTTGGCACGACCCGCGGCTCTCGCAGCTGCAGTCGGCCGCGGCTCAGCATCCCGTCTCCGGCACGCCGGTCCACGCCCACTCCCTCAGCAACCCGGCGCCCACCACGCAACCGCAGAGCATCAACCCAGAGACAGGTATCGCTCAGCCCCCCCCACCCCTCATCACCCAGTTCCTTTGTTTTTTAGAGCACAGACACGCTTTTCATACTTTAACTTCCATCAACAGTCTTCTTCGCTGGGTGAGATTTCTTCAGGATTTCTTTGATGTTCTCTCCGTTTGTGGCTCTGGTGACTTTGGTGGGAATTAGGAAATTATTCTGTAGATTGAAGCCTGAAAGACCCAGATGGATGTAAACTGCGATAAAACGAGAGATGAGACTCTACTTATACTAGTTTTTTCTTATTTAGATGCAAGTTTTATAAGTTGTTGGACTGTCATCTTTTAATGAATTCTACCTCGGGAAACTCTAATTTTCTATGTGTTTTATGTTTAGAATTTTATCACTGAAATATTTTTCTTTATTCCTTTTTTATTTGCGATTTTACATTTTCAAGGTGATCTACCTGCAGACCGCCATGGCCCGACAGAAGAGACACAAAGATGCTCGTGGAGCATTTATAAAGTGCAGATTTACCCAAATTACTAAATATATATTCCTTTTTATTCTATTTTTGCTTTTATAAAACATAAACAATAGACGGCTGAAAAGAAGACCGACACGACACACATAGTCATCGTCTTTAATGATGTTGTTCTGATGATTTTGTTCATTGTCTTTTAACAATTGTCAGACATTGAAACAGGTTTTGTTTCCGTAACGATCCCTCCTGTTCATACTTGATCTCGGCAGATCCTTTACTAATGCGCTTCAAATATAACTGATGAGTGATGTAATCCACAGACATATTTATCTAAAACCTTATCTGACGCCAGGATGAGGCTCGAGCTTCAGATATCTTTTAATGTCGGATGTTTGCTGCTGTCCCTCCCTGAAGCTTAACGGAGAAACACTGTCTGGGAGAAACCAAGAGGAAACCTTTGAATACATGTCGGCACAGTACGAGGATTGTGGGTTTTTGTCCTTTACACCGGCGGCATGTCAGCAAGAGAGTTTAAGTACAGGAATAATTACATTAAGCAAAATCTATTACAATGTTGACATATGTACCTCATTATGGTTTTAAGACTGATTATGAGCCGATCCTTTAAACCCCCGGGCCGCCGGAGCGTCTCTGTTTTCTGTCACGGCACGACAGAAATAAATCAATGTCAAAATATCAATGAAAGCAAGTTTGAATCCAAAAAAAGTACTACTTTTCTAATGAAGAAATAATCCCAAAGCAAACCCTCCATAATGTGTGTCACTAAATACAACTAATCAGTGGATTATACAATATAATAGGGGTAATTTTTCTGTAAAGAGATGTTGCTGTTGAATATTTTAATTATAATTTGACTAAATGGAAATATATAATATTTTTAATCCCTCTCTTCTTCCACAAAGAGCAGTATTGCATACTTTATACTGATTCTACTTGATTTTACAATCTCCCTTTGTGCATTCAGGCAAGATGCACGCACAATTGTTCTTGTTTTTCTCTACAGAAAATACTATACTGTCGCTATTAACCCCAAACTTCTCTTTATAAACTAAAAGCTACGCAGACATTGAAGGACGGGGGTCAGATGTGTACTCCTCTGCTCTCGACACACTCAACATGCTCTCCTCTCCATCCACCATTCGCCTTCTCACTGTGTACTTTCACTGCTGTTCAGGTCCAGTGCCTGAAGGCTGGGAGAAGGCTGTGACTGCGGATGGAGAGGTGTTCTACATCGATCACATAAATAAGACCACCGCGTGGGTCGACCCGCGTCTAGGTAGCAAACTGTCAAATTTGTGTCTCCTGAAATTGACGATTTCTAGTTCAGCATTTTGTTCCAACATCCACCATCACAAGAAAACAAAATAACAAAGATCGCAAAGTTTTGGCACACGCCTCTCCTCATATTTGTCATTGCTGAAATGTTTTAAACCGGTGGAAACATTGACTTAATTATCAAAATGTTCTTTTTTTCTTTTCTTCTCCCCTTTAATTTCCCGCTCCAGCCCAGAAGATGAACACGGGCATCCTCGGCTTGGCGCTGCAGCAGAGGCAGGAAAAGGAACGGCTCCAATGTAAACAAGGCCTCCCTCCACAAATCACACAGGTCAGAGGTCAAATAAAACACTTTCATTGCATTTTAAATCCCTCCACACAAGCTGCCAGCTACATTTAACATATATCTAGCCTGTCTCGCCTCACACAATCAGACATCATGGGATGTGTGATTGTGTTATTCTGCATATTTACTTCAGATGTAACCGTTTTTAAACTTATGTTTCCATGTAAAAGGAGCTGGAGCTTTAAACAGGGTTCGTACGGTCATGGAAAACCTGGAAAAGTCATGGAATTTTAAAATGGTCATTTCCAGGCCTGGAAAAGTCATGGAAAATACTTAAATTACAAAAGTTTTGGAAAAGTCAGGGAAATTTGATATATTCACATGTTCATTTACGTCGAGTTTAAAATAATTCATATGTTTTTGAAAGGAAGACACTCAAATTATAAACCGGCATACGCCAAGTCCAAACCGATGGATTTGCACATAAAGGATAATAGTTTGATTAAAAGAATAAACATTTATATACACTACCGTTCAAAAGTTTGGGGTCACTTAGAAATGTCTTTATTTTTCAAAGAAAAGCACTGTTTTTCAATAAAGATAACATTAATCAAAAATACACACTATACATTGTTAATGTGGTAAATGACTATTTTAGGTGGAAACGTCTGGTTTCTAATGAAATATCTCCAGAGGTGTATAGAGGCCCATTTCCATCAACTATCACTCCAGTGTTCTAATGGTACATTGTGTTTGCTAATCGCCTTAGAAGACTAATGTCTGATTAGAAAACCCTTGTGCAATTATGTTAGCACAGCTGAAAACAGTTAAGCTGGTGATATAAGCTATACAACTGGCCTTCCTTTGAGCTTGAAGTTTGAAGAACAAAATTAATACTTCAAATATTAATCATTATTTCTAACCTTGTCAATGTCTTGACTATATGTTCTATGAAATGTTCAATTCATTTGATAAATAAAAGTGTGAGTTTTCATGGAAGACACGAAATTGTCTGGATGACCCCAAACTTTTGAACGGTAGTGTAAGTGTTTCGAAGAATAAACATGTATAGTAATGTTTATTCTTTTAATCAAACTATTGTCTCATTCATTTGTTTCATTTAAGGTATATTGTATGCTTTGTAATCCGAGATTTCAGTTTGGTCATGGAAATTTGGTTTAAAGTCCTGGAAAAGTCCTGGAAAAGTCCTGGGATTCCATCGGTCAACATGTGTACGAACCCTGTTTAAACTACATGTTATGTGTGTCTTTTGTGTAGGAGGCCGGAGGAAGGAACCAGATGCCCGGTGGGATGGACCATGACAGGAACGCACTGACGCTCGTCCCCTCCCTGGATGTGAGGATCAGAGCCTCCAACCACGAGCCCACACTCAACGGGTGAGTTCATGTTTTAATAGTACGTATATATATCTACTGCAGATCTCTTTTATTGTGGTGTTAGAAGTATTCAAGAACTTCTGCTTCAAGTAAAAAGCAGTAACTAGTGTAGAAATGCCATTGTAAATGAATCCGAATCCTCTTTTAATTTCGCTGCACGCCATTTCTACGTGTTCCGATGACTCATTTAGTTTTTTTTAACAGATGTCAAATGATGCAATCTTGGTGTAAAGGAATGTTTATTTGCGTGTGTTCTTGTGCAGAGCTCACTCTCGCAACGAGAGCACGGACAGCGGCCTGAGCGTCAGCAGCTTACCTCGCTCATCGGACCACATGTTGAGCTCTGTGGATCACATGGACACTGGTAACACACACACACACATGCGCGCACACACACACACACGTGCACACAGCAGTTTATTTTGGGATCAGAGAGTAAATGTGTCACAAATGTAGTCGGTGTTAATGTCATGATTTTGGCTTATTAAGCCGCTATATTTATACATTATAGATCTTAGAACTAAGAGCCATGGCCTTATTTAGACATTGGTTGTAAATAAAATAAATTATATATAATTATCTATGGCTGTGTAATTTGAGATAACTTATTTTTGAATCAACAAAAATAGCGTACCCAAGTAAGTCAGGGGTAATGCGAAGGGGAAAAAGAGCGCTACATCCAGTGTGAACACTTTAGCTCATTAAATCTACAAATATACATATTTAATGACATGAGGAACACATAAAGAAGCTCTTGACTGGCAGCTACTTTGAGTTGCAACCTTTTTTTTTGACACAGAAGATGGGAAACGTGAATCGTGCACATTATTCATGTAGAAGAAAAAAAAGCGTACACACACTAGTCCAGGTGCTGGAATAAAGAAAATGGCCATTCAAATTCTCAAATTCCTCCGAGCTCACACTCCTTCTTCTCCTTCTCTGACTTCCTCCAGGTGACTCCGGCGAGAACTCCTCGATGACCGCACAGGAGTCGATGTCCGTGCTCCCCATGTCCGAGGGGGAGGAGCTTATGCCTTGCATCCCCGAGGGTCTCAGTTCAGACCTCCTGATAGACATGGAGACCGTTCTCTCCGGGTCGCACATGGACAGAGACAGCCTGCTCACCTGGCTATAGACGCACCCCGAGCCACCAGCATCTTCACCAAATGACTGAGAATTGATGGAGAGGATCGTTGGCTCCAACCGTGGTACAGAACAAGGTCACCCAGAGAATAATACGCTGCTGCTGAACGATGGAGCCTGAACGCTACTCGCACCCCGAGGAACGATAAAGACCTGACTCCCGCAGAAGGTGGTAAGCCGCTGGCGTTCTCCTCTCGTTTTTTTTATAGAGCGGCATGACAGAGCGTCCGTATTTTCACAACACTCCACTTTCTCTCTAGTCATTGACCTCAGATTGATGCTCCCCATGTCTCTGGCAAAGAGGACATATTTTATTTTTATTATCCCGCCTTGGGTACTTTTTTTTTGGGACTTCGGGTCAATGAAGTCCGGATGTAGCAGTAAAGAAAATGAAAAAAGACGTGTTCAAATAACATAGAAGTCGTTTAAAAAATATATCGTATCCACGTTGGCCTCCGTTACCTCATATCGCTCGTGGCATAAAAAAGCAACATCGAGTGCTACTCCTCCGAAGCGGCCTGTCATTTTAATTTCTAATAATGTCTTAAGAAGCGTCAGGACGAAGAGCAAAGGATGAATTAAAGAAATTATCTGGATTAACAACCAAAAATCTCCTGCTCAATATAATCAAAGTTAACTTTACCACAGCTGCCACACAGACTCATCAGGGGTGGAGGACGCCCCCTGGTGGAGAGCCAGTGGAACAGCAAGAACACTCAAAATGAGTCGTCAGTTAAGATGCTCCGAAGCCAAAAACAGTATTAATCATCAGAGTCTGTGTGGAATATCTTTGAAGTTTTTTTTTTGTACTTTAAGTTAAGAAGGTTAAGCTTTATCTTTGGTCACTTTTTGGCCTTCTTTCCTAACAAATTGCAGCCTGTCAAAAAACCCTTTTTAAGATTCAGAAAAAATACCTTTTGGGTACTGAAACTGAAATAAAATGTGTATTTATGGACCTCTTTTTAGAGAAAGGAATATAAAGAGGATGTCTACAGTGAATTAACTCATTTTCAGTCTGATGCAATCCAACAGAATTTAGGTTTCTCCCAGGAAAACTACTCAAAACACATCTTCTGATTTCATTTAGTCAACAACTTTAGCCACACTTTTCCCCTTGAGTTATATTTTCTAAAAGTGTGGTGATTACATTACGTTAGTCCAACTCCACGCTAATACCCTGCAACAGCCTCGCTATAAAATGGCTTTTTTTGAAGTTACTAATACCCAGGTTTTGTTAATACTGTATTAGTTTTTTTGGGGTTTTTTTTTTATTTGATTGCATTTTATTGTTAAGTGTTACAGTCATTTTCCCCCCTCCAGCATTGAATATAAGCTTCACAAAGGTAGTATTTATTGGAGATTTGTTTTTATTGAATTGCATGATATTGTACAGTTGTGATATTATTATGTTCGCCCCTCGTTTTAAGAAATGATGCCATCCTTTCTCTCTCCTGAGGGTCTAAACTGGCCCTGAACCTTAAATGAAAAGTATTCAATTCATCCTTTCCCCCAATATTGGTTGAATACATTCCTAATAATGTCCTTTTCTTCATAACTTTACACATGTATTTTTATTCAGTGGCATCATAGATTTGTTATTCCCACAGAAACACACTCTCCTCACGTAGCTCCTGAACTATACATCTTCCAATTTTATTTCCAAAATCAATTAACAGGCCTTTGAAACTTATGTAAGTTCTATATTTGTCTCTTTATTTTTATTTTTACATACATCTATTCTCACAGTATCACCATCTCTTTCTTTAAAAAAATCAATTTACCATCACTCTATACATATAGTACTGCAATACAATATTTCATTTTCAGCCATTAATGGGGTTAAAAAAACTTGGAATATCATAAAAACACAGTAAACTCAAAACCCTTACACGTCTTCATACTCATGGTTAACCCTAACTTTAAAGGTCATCTGGTAATGAATTATACAACAGAATAAAGTTTCACCTGTGAAGAGATGTTACATGGACACAATTAGATGCCTGGAACAATAGAAGCAACACATTTAAGTTTATAAAGCAGGTCAACAGAGTTTACTAAATACATTGATTTGTTGTAATGCACATGCAAAATCACAGTTGGAATACTTTTTAAATAATCCTGTCAGGGCCATGAAGATATTCTTTTTAATTGTCTGTGCCTCACTTTTAAAGCAATGTTTTTTTTAAGTGGGAACGAGGAGAACACTTTTTAAAAATGGATTTAATTCGGAGAGTAGTGGGATAATTTCAGGACTTTTCCATTGACAGAAGCAACATACTAATTGTGGATGCTGTGTTCTCTGTATATTTTATTCCAACTGCAAGTGCTATCCAGTGCTGTATTGCATAAGGCAGTCATCAATAAGGCTCTTTAATTATCCTTTTTGTTAGTTACACTATATAATAAGTATATAATCTGTTTTTGTCTGCTGGGTTGTTTCTGTGTTCATATTCTGAATCTGAATTTGAAGCTGTTAATTATTGATGAGAGCCTTTTCTTCAAACCAGCTTCCTTATATATATATATATATATAGTGTATAAATGTATATACATATATATATGTGTGTATAAATGTATGTATATATATATATATGTGTGTATAAATGTGTGTGTATATATATATATATATACACACAGTATTTATAGGTAAAGACTTTCTTCACAACCCCCCCACACAAAAAGAAATAACTTGCCAATTCACCTGATCTTTTCTAAATTAAAGTGCCACGGGCCGGGAGCAACTTCCTGTTCATCCATGTAATGCAACACACTACCTAGCCTTTTTATTTATGTTAGCATGCATGACACTTGCTATGTATGTTACATTATAATTATGTTTATTATCCTATTTACAGAGAGTTTGGAGGCAATCAGACTTGTTTTTGTTTTTTTACCTTTGTATGCATGTGCTTTATATATTTCTTCTTACTCTCACTGTAATCATTTTAAAGGAGTTTCTGTTTAATAAAAATGTAAAATACACCTTGATACACAAGTTGTTATTTTAGCTTCATTTATGTCAGTTGGGTATGTAAAGAAAGGGCAGATTAATGTTGTATTATTTAATCACTGTCTTCCTTAACCTCCTAAAAACAAACTTATTTATTAGCCCTCTGCTCAAACATTGCATACCCAAACTAAAGAGGGCGTATCTCTGCAACCACAAGGTCTATTTTAATAACCTTTGTGTTATAATGATAATAATAAGTGTGAGCTTTTGTTCAGATATGAATATATCAGTCTATATGTTACTGGTTATTATTTAATAAAGTTGGCAAACAGGACAAATAAAGTTTTAGATTCCTCTGGAGGAAAAAACTTTTTAGGAAGAAAAATATTTAGGAATGATACAGCTGACTGTTTAAACCTTTCATAAATAAAGAAATTAGAGTATTTAGTAAAGAAAATTCAGGCGAGATCTAGCATTTTCTCTTCCTTTCCTTCTCTAATTTTTCTTTATTATTTGAGTTGTGTTTAGAGCATCAACAAGTGGTTGATATATTATTAAATCCCAGATTATTCAGTTAAAAAAGTACTCATTAATTGTCCAATATAAAATAATTAAAAGGGGAACCTCTCAGGAGTACAGTTACTATTTAAATGGTCAGGATATTATAGTATCTTTCTAGTATTGGTACATGGATTTTGCCGTATTTATAAAAAAATCATTAAAGTCAAGTTCCTGACATATCTGATTATACATTTAAAAGCTATTGATTGTTCCCTGCTCTTGAACATGTTGAGGCTGTACGGATGTCCAAGATGAGTTGATCTATCTAACAATTAAATTGATCTTCATAATTGCTTAAACTCGAGCCTAAAAGCTGAATCTTCAGGGAGGACACTCGAAGAGATTACAGGTTGTGGGTAATGCAATACAACCCGTTTCTGAGAGTAGATCATGTGGAATTTGAATAAAATGCACTGTGAGGCTTGGTTGATACTGAGGGGAGTGGTTAAGTTGGAAGTTTGGGGAACTACCACTGATCACATGACCTCTGAAGCGACTCCTTTGCGTGACTCACTGCTGTCTGACTCGTCTTCCACGAGGCTTCTACGTAAGTAAGCACTCTATTCCTCTTACCTTTTATTTTAGTTTTTAAATCCTTAGATAACTTAAGTGAAAGACCGAATTGTATTGATGTTTCTTTAGTTAAGACAATGTCATTTGTATGAATATTATCAGTGTTGGCTCTCTGTGTAACATATCTAAATATTGCTTTATATTTTGTTGTTGTAGTTTTTTTATTGAACATGTGTTCTCCAGTTCATAGTATGTACATCACATGTACAGTGGTGGAAAGTATCTCAGCACATTTATTCACGTGCTGTACTTAAGTACACTTTTGATGTACTTTACTTTATACTTCTACTTTAATACATGTCTGAGGGGAATATTGTAATTTTGACTCTACTACAATGATCTGACAGTTGGAGACTGGGTTTACAAACAAAACATGAATATCAGTTTATAAATGATGATACTGTGATATCGACTAGAAAAAGCTAACATTTATAATGGTTTGTGCTCCACTTCCACCAGATGTAACATATCAATGCGCCTGTTAAACAGCTGTAGTATTTCAGAAATATAGTAATATAACTCTGAAAGGGATCATTTGGCCAAACAAGTACCTTTACTTTATTACTTTTAGTACATTTAGTTGTTGATAATTTTAACAAAGTGAAATCTAGATTTTTTTGCAATATTGAACATAAAAAAAGGGAATAACATTGATTTGATGATCACATGAGATACATGTTATATAATATGAAAATCATTACACAAACGTTGTTAAACAAATTCACATTACTTATAAAATTGATGAGTTGTGCAGGTCTAAAATAAGGTGGGTGGCTCTCAGAAATTCTGACAAAATAAGCGCTTTTAATGTTTGTCTCTGTTTTTTTTAGAAGGCTTTTTAAAAATCCATTAGTTACCTTCGCATTGAAATTTTATTTATTTATTTGTATGCGTGTTACTCGCATAACTAAAAAAGTATTAAACCGAATCGCATGAAATTTGGTGGGATGATTGGTTATTATCCGGGGACCATTTGATTAGATTTTGGGATCGATCGGGTCAAAGGTCAAGGTCATGAAAAGGTCAAAATCTTCTTTTTACCATAATTTTTATGCAATTGGCATGCAACTAATGCCAAAATGTTCATAATTCAATGCCCAATCTTGTGATATGCGAAGGTATGCGCTCTACCGAGTGCCCGTTCATGTTTTCCTTAGTGTTTGGAATAATATGTTGTAACTATAATTATTACTGGCACCTCTCATGCTGTTTCTGATTCATGTTTGTTATGTAATCCATCTGAACAATAATAACAAAATAACTATTTGTGTTTCACTCCATGCCACGCAGCGAGAACCCCCGTCGGGCTCTGAGAATGACAATTAACGAAAGTGCATTATCTCTGCTCTACTTTCGTTTACCCGATAACCGGAAGTAGAAAGGGGCGGTGACGTCATTCTCGAGCTGCTCCCTCGAAACTGGAACTTTCCGGAACCGACTGGATGGCGAAAGAGTGAGTATGAAAAACGACTGGAAAGTACTTGTGTTAGATAACGTTGTTTCTTGTGTCGGTGTCACTCACACCAGACAGGCTCGTGTCTCCGAGCCGCGGCACAGATTAACGAGCAACGAGCTAAAGTTCATCGGTTATTACGTTAGCTCACGCTAGCTTCAGCAAGCTAATGTCCGTTGTTGTTGTTGTTGTGGTCAATCTGCCGTCGGTTGGCCATTAAATGTCATTTGGCAACGGATAGCTAATTTGCTTTGAAACGATGCTTTACTGACTAAATTATTGTTTTGTGTGAATCAATAAAATGTTCCGTTAAATATTCATTAGCATGGTTAATTTCACGTTGGTTGATAAAAGACACGGAACCACAACGTAGCCGGTGTTCCGCTTTAACACGTGACCGACGCACTGGCTAAAAGGGTCGCAAGTTTAACCGTAACGTCGGAGTTCAACCCGGAAGTGTCTGGTGAATAATAACCAGAGCTAAACCAGGAAGTTAACCAGAGCTAAACCAGGAAGTTAACCAGAGCGAAACCAGGAAGTTAACCAGGAAGTTAACCAGAGCTAAACCAGGAAGTGTCTGGTGAATAACTTAACTAAACCCAGCTAGCTCGTACCTAACATACCCTGCTGGGGGAGGGGACAGAAGCGATAAATTATAATAAATATTAGTTCCAAAATTAACATTAAATTAGCTGAATATTCGATTTATCTATCGGGATGAAATTGACAATAATGGAATAATTAAACTGGAGTTCCTGAGCCAGGAGAACTAGTCTTATAGAGACGACTCTCTGTGACTGAACACTTTCAAAAGTCTGAGGAAACCCCGGTTGTGTCATTTGGGTTTGTTTCTAGCTTCTGTGAGAATTGAACACTTTACGTTTTTTATATAATTATTATTTGAATATCATATTTTTTAAAATAATTGCTCGGATGAAACGATCTCGTTACCGTGGGCTTTGGAAAATTGTGCTAAATTAATAACTGACGATCATAAGAATAATTGCCAGATTTATTGTGAAGTAATTGATGACCTACTCGCATCGTAACAGCTAATTGTAAAGAGGAACTTCGTATTGTGTCTTACGTTTTAAAATGTACAGAATATGGCTTCAAGTCGTTAAAATCTTCCATGAGGAATTTCTACACTCAATTCAACGTTTTTCTGTCTTTGTGTTTTCCTTATTTCTACAGGTCCTGTTGTTATTAATCTCAAGAGGAACATCCGTTATCCTTGCCAAAGAAGGATTACATTTCTCTGGGGTTTTTTTGTATTCCATTATGGCTGCTTAAACGCCGACAAAGGGGATGTCTGAGATGGGGGGAGGGGTTTGAGAACACGTATACCTTGGTCTGTGTGTGTGTGTGTGTGCGCTTGTGTGCTTGATTTATTTCGTTTATAATGTGTGTACATACAGTCACCAACCACAAGTTTAAATTTGAACGGTTACATAATATATTACATATTTCTGATCTAAATAAAGTGTTGACTGAACCTGGGTGAGATGATCACAGTGTAATATTCTGATTATTGATTTGAGGATGCATTTTAATTCCGCTTTTTAAAATGGCCCATGTTTTTTTTTTTTACTGCACAGCATGTGTTTTGTTAGATTTGCATCCACCGGGGCTGTAACTGAAGAAGAAATAAGGGAGTTTCCGCAGTTAAATGCTGAGTAGAACTGTCTCCTAGGTACAGGTGAAATGGATCCAGGTGTAAAGTATAGCCTCAGGCTGTATGTAGGGAATGGGATGTTTAACAACAAATATACCCATGGAATAGCGTGTCATGCAGTGTGTATCCCACACTGTGATGATGGTGGTGGCTGGATGGGTCATCTTGTTTCTTCTACAGTTTGTGTTGCACTTAGTCAAACTTTTGTTTTGTCCTATCCCTTCTCTGTTTCTGTATTTCGAGTTCAGTACCTCGTCCTAATCCTCCTCCCCCTGGTCTCTTTAACTATTTTCTGTTGCAGTGTGAGTGAGTGTGTTGGTGCGGGAAAGTGTGACCTAGGGTTTTTCTCAAACCCCTCTCCCTTTGAAGGACATCTCTTTTGCCCTTACATTTCTTAAACTTAAAAAAAATCAAAATGGAAACTCTTGTTCAACTAAAAAACAACCCGTTTTTGCTGGGCTTGCGTCGCAACGGGCCTCCACCTGACCTGCAATATGATAACTCCTCAGGTACTAGTTTCTTTTATTCTTTCCCTTTTGTCATTCATACATATATATATTTATATATATATATATACATTTATTTGTATAATTATATATTTATGTATAACTATATATTTATATACTGTATATATACATTTATTTGTATAATTATATATTTATGTATAACTATATTTATATACTGTATATATACATTTATTTGTATAATTATATATATTTATATATACACAAGTATATATATATATATTTATATATATATACAAGTATATTTATATAAGTATATATTTATATATAATTATGTATGAATACAGGACTGTCTCAGAAAATTAGAATATTGTGATAAAGTTCTTTATTTTCTGTAATGCAATTAAAAAACAAAAATGTCATGCATTCTGGATTCATTACAAATCAACTGAAATATTGCAAGCCTTTTATTCTTTTAATATTGCTGATTATGGCTTACAGCTTAAGAAAACTCTAAAATCCTATCTCATAAAATTTTAATATTTCCTCAGACCAAGTTAAAAAAAAGATTTATAACAGCTGAGTGTTTGTCAAGGCTCAGGAAACCCTTGCAGGTGTTTCGAGTTAATTAGACAATTCAAGTGATTTGTTTAATACCCTACTAGTATACTTTTTCATGATATTCTAATATTTAGAGATAGGATATTTGAGTTTTCTTAAGCTGTAAGCCATAATCAGCAATATTAAAAGAATAAAAGGCTTGCAATATTTCAGTTGATTTGTAATGAATCCAGAATGCATGACATTTTTGTTTTTTTAATTGCATTACAGAAAATAAAGAACTTCATCACAATATTCTAATTTTCTGAGACAGTCCTGTATATATTTTTATATAATTATACAAACATATTTATATATATGGAAATATATACTTTTATATTTATTTATAAATGTATTCATATATAAATATATTTCTAAATACACAAATATTTATATATAAAACTATTGATATATATATATTTAAGAAAGATACTTTTGCTATTCATCCTTCTGTAACGTCCTTAAGGAAATGTGTCGACATGATGTGTTTTTCATCCCCAGAGCTCTTCCGCATTTCAACCTTTGCTCGATTCCCTGCTTCGGGAGTCACGGAGCGCAGTCTGGCGAAGGCAGGTTGGTTCTACACCGGCGTGGGCGACCGGGTGCAGTGTTTCCGGTGTAACGTGACGGCAGAAGGCTGGCAGACCGGAGACTGTCCCACGGAGAAGCACCGGCAGCTCTCCTCCGCCTGCTCCTTCATCCAGAGCCTCCCGTCGACAGCCAATCTGCTCTCCTCCGCTCACTCCGCCTTCTCCCCACTCCGCATTGCCCCCTCCATACCGGTAAGATCTCTGGAAGTTATCTTAAAATAAGACATACGCTTTATAGAAGAAAGTTAGCGCCGTCTTTCGGAATATTTTTTTGACAATTCTGAGTAAAATTGTTGTTTCTTCTATCTTTTTCTTCAAGGTTTCTGGTCCAGGCCCGGCAGCTCCGAACCCAACAGCAAGCCAAGGCGAAGATCCAGTCGGGTACCTAAACATGGGCTTCTCTGCTCCGCAACCCTCGAGCCCACTCGCCTCTCGTGGCGTAGAAGACATGTCCCACCAGAGACCGACATGCCACAACCCCGGCATGCGCCGAGAGCAGGACCGCCTGGACACCTTCCAGCCCTGGACGCTCTCCATCATAACTCCAGCTGAGCTCGCCAAGGCGGGCTTCTACTTCCTGGGCCAGGGTGACCGGGTGTCCTGCTTCAGCTGTGCTGGACAGGTGTGTATCATCACAGGAGCATGAACCCAGCGTCTCGTTACCTTCGCATTGAAAATGCGGAAGGTTATGTTTTGATCGCCGTGTATTTATTTATTTATTTGTATGCGTGTTACTCGCATAACTCAAAAAGTATTAAACCGAATCGCATGAAATTTGGTGGGATGATTGGTTATTATCCGGGGACCATTTGATTAGATTTTGGGATCGATCGGGTCAAAGGTCAAGGTCAAGGTCATGGAAAGGTCAACATCTTCTTTTTACCATAGCACGGTCAATTTCTATCCAATTGGCATGCAACTAATGCCAAAATGTTCATAATTCAATGCCCAATCTTGTGATATGCGAAGGTATGCGCTCTACCGAGTGCCCGCTCTAGTTTTATTATACCTTTGGGCTGTAACTTGGATTGCACTCTGCTGGCCACCTCAGAGCATAACAAAACACACATTTTAGATTGATCCATTTTGATTGAATTAACTTCCTTTCAATCTTTACACTTGATTGTCTGTGTAGTCCTACTCATGTCTGTTGTGTTACTAAAGCTTCTTGTTAACAGGCCTTGATGGGGAAACACAAAGAGGGCGTGTTGTTAAAATGTTGACATGTTTTTGTGTCTGTTTGCAGTTGAGTAACTGGGAGCCGGGGGACAGGGCCGCGTCCGAGCACCAGCGGCATTATCCAAACTGCCGATTTGTGCGCGGGGAAAGAGCCGACAACGTGTCTCTGGCGGCGGCGTCCGGCGGCGTCTCTTCTCAGTTGTCTTCGGGAGCCGCGGCCCTCAGCAACGTGTCCAACCCGGCCATGGAGCAGAGCGACGAGAGGCTGCTCACGTTCGTCAACTGGCCGTCTCGTATCCCCGTCAGGCCGGACCAGCTTTCTAAAGCCGGCTTCTATTATGTCGGTAGGGAACCGTCTCACAGAGGCTCACCGCGGGTTCTCCTCATCAGACCCGTCACCTGAGGAGGAGGAACGGGGCGCAGATAGAAGGAGGGGGGATATCGGAGTTGCATTCATTAGCTGGACAACAACTCTGAATGAAAGCTGCAGTTTTATTTTTTTTCAGCCAAAACACCACAAACTACTATGACAACACTTATCCTAAAATAAAATAAAATCTTAAAGCTGTCATTTAAAAGGCTTACACAGAATTCACTTCAAACTTTCAGATGAAGCCTTGAATGAAATCCTTTCTTTTCCTTCCTTTTTCGGCAGTGTCCACCGCATATATATATATATATTTGTTTACATTTTATTTTAAATTTATTTAACCAGAAAATGCCTCATTGAGATTAAAAATCTCCTTTACAAGAGTGTCCTGGCCAAGACAGTAGCAGTAGCACGTCACACAAAGTATAAGTATATATATTTATCAGAATTAGTATTTGTTGTGTTTTTCCCCTTGAGCTGGAAAGTCCTGAATGAAATAATTTTATAGACAACTTGTTATAAACCTGTTCCTACATTCTAAATATAGAATTCCCATTTAATCAGTTTACGAGTAAATGTGTCAAGCTAAATAGGAAATAAAAGATGGAAAACAAACCTGTATTCAGATTGGTTTCAAACCGTCATCTTCATAAGATGAACCGCGTTTTACTCTCTCCACGAGTCCCCCTCAAACTCCACGAGTCCCACTGAAAGCTCTTTGTTTTCCCTCAAGGCCGCAACGACGACGTCAAGTGTTTCTGCTGCGACGGAGGCCTCCGGTGCTGGGAGTCGGGGGACGATCCATGGGTGGAGCACGCTAAATGGTTCCCTCGGTAAATACCGTTTAACTCTGTGTTCTCCTGAGCAATTTATACCGTCGACAAACATTCCGATTGTCTTTTTGCCTGTTTTGTACGTAATGTTTGTTTTCTGGTGACTTTTCAGGTGTGAATATTTGCTCCAGGAGAAGGGACAAGAGTTTGTTCACCAGATTCAGGCTCGCTTCCCTCGGCTGTTTGAGCAGGTCAGTGGAGAGCAGCAGCAGCATCAGAATAATAACCAGAATCAGAATAATCTGTTCTAAAAATGTTTATTTTTCTCCCCAAAAAGCTGTTGGCAAATGGAGACAGCAGCTCCAGAGAGTTTGTGGATCCACCTGGTGAGTTTGAAACGATGTAGAATCGAGAGAAATGAAAGAGCATCTCTAGATCACTGATTTCTGTTTTTTTTTATTTTTTATATATATATATATATACAGGACTGTCTCAGAAAATTAGAATATTGTGATAAAGTTCTTTATTTTCTGTAATGCAATTAAAAAAAAAAAATCATGCATTCTGGATTCATACATCAAAATTTTTTGAAATATTGCAAGCCTTTATTTGTTTTAATATTGCTGATAATTCTTAAAACTCTAAAAGTATATGGCTCTTCTGAAAAAAGTTTTCAAGCACTCATAGGTTAGGGCACTTATAGGCTAGATAGCTTCAGCCTTAACCCTTTCGCTCAGCCGCATGTATCTTTCTTTTTTATTTAATTCCTGGTGGTTGTATAATTTGCTGATCGAAATAAATAAACTCATTCGTTCATCAGTACAGTCAGACATTTTCTTAATGGGGTGAAATGTTGGGAAGTCATATACATATATATATATATATATTATTTATATATATATACATATATGTATATATATAATATATATATATACATATATAAATAATATATATGTATATGACTTCCCAACATTTCACCCCATTAAGAAAATGTCTGACTGTACTGATGAATGAGTTTATTTATTTATATATATATATAATATATATATGTATAATATATATATGTATAATGTATATGTATAATATATATATATATATATATATATATATATATATATATACAGCCTGTTGGTTTGCACCCTCCTCCTCAGTGGTTCACCTCGGTTCAGGAGAGGAGCGCTCCGAGGACGCCATCATGATGAACACCCCGGTGATCAAGTCGGCTTTAGAGATGGGCTTTGAGCGAAGTCTCGTCAAGCAGACGGTCCAAAGCAAGATCCTGACCAGCGGAGAGAACTACAGGACGGTCCAGGAACTGGTCTTGGACCTGCTGAGCGCCGAGGACCAGAAGAGGGAGGAGGAGCGAGAGATGCTGGCGGAGGCGATGGCGTCGGGTAAATCCGGAAACGTCTCCGCGATGTGTCGTCCGTGAAAACGAACGGACCGCGAAATCCAAATGTTTGGCTTGTTTCTCTCGGGCCGGTGAACTTTTCAACGAATGACTTAGTTTCCTCCGTTTTGTTTCAGACGGTTTCACCTTCGTGAAGAGACACCAGGCGGCGCTGATCCAGCGTCTGAAGAGCGTGGAGCCCGTGATGGAGCATTTACGAGAGCAAAATGTTCTCAGTGAGTTTCTCTCTCTTCCTGTATTTGAATATTTTGTAGGTGTGTGGAAAGAACGAGGACTCTGGTCTTTCCTTTTGGCCGTCACCTGTGGCCGTTTCTTTCTCTTCCCAACACCTGCGTTAACATTACTTCCTGGTCCTCTTTAACCCTCCCGTTACCTTCACATTTACCAACATATTTTACCCTCGGGGTCAATTTGACCCCAGCAATTAAAACCTCCAGAAAATTATTAGAATTAATATTGTTTCCCAAGTTTAAGTGTGAGGTACTTTATGTTTGTTTGTCGACTACCTAAATAGCCCTTTAAATATATAAAAAAGTTGATATTTCTTATATGTTTGACAGTGAAAAACAGCCTGGGGTCAAATTGACCCCAAAGAACACCGACGTTAAACATTGAATGGGGTCAAATTGACCCGAAAGGTAACAGGAGGGTTAACACCCCCGTCACCAGGGTTACGCCCCTTCTCTTAAAGGGCCCTCGTGAATCCCTCCTTAGTCCCCTACAATGTATTTAAATACGTGTTACCACATCTGTTTAATGTTTTGTAACTCCACTCGTAGAAAGGACAGTTAAATAGTTACTTTCGGTTTCTGATCATAGACGTACAGACATAAAGTGAATAAACTGAGAAGCGCTATATAAAATAAATGATTATTATTCTTAAAAACTACAATAATCATGGCTGACAGTTATTGTCCAAAATCCCATTCTATATAGAATAATTGTTTTATTGGGCCGATGAACGTCTCCGTCGTGAGTAACTCTCCCCGTTCGCCCGCAGCGGTGGAGGAGTACGGCGGCCTGAAGGCCCAGACGTCGGCGCAGCAGCAGACCGCCCAGCTCATCGAGCTCGTCCTCACCAAGGGGAACGCGGCGGCCGAGGTCTTCCGCAACTGGATCCAGAAAAACGACGTCTACCTGCTCCGGGATCTCATGGGTACGTCTCGCGTGTTTGTACTCGAGTACTCTGACGCGAAGCACGTGTGATGTCGTTGAGCCGAGGCTCTGTGTCGCACTTAAAATGATGAACTGACGAGTTTACTGGATGGCGGACTCGCTCGTTATGTCACAGCATACGATACTGTGGCTTTAGTAGTTTTGTGTGGCATGATCTACGATGACCCTCGAGCTCGCGGAGGATCCCCCAGAATAAAGTCGTGTACATTTTTTAAGTTAAATGCATTAATCTGACTCGATTCCTGAAGAGCTCTTGTAGCTGATGTGGGACTCTAGTTGTAGCTGTGGTGGAATGTAACTAAGTACATTTAGCTCTCGTACTCTCGTTAAATATTATGTTTAGTTTAGTGTACTTTTTTCTAGTATTTCCATTTTCTGTAACGTTGTACTTCTCTTCCAAAATATTGTACTTTTCACGTCACTAAATTTCTTTTTTTACTTAGTAGATTTTCTATTATTTATGCAGAATATAAATCAACGGATAAACTGTCATGTATTATTAGGTTGTGTATATAGCCTAATTATTAAGTATATCAAGTCCTTAAAATAAGCTCCATCTTTACCAGCTGTAACATTATAGCGATTAACACATTAAATGTATTACTTGACATGGCCATCTGCATAGAATTAAACTTTTTGTTCATTTTGATGCTCACACTTTTGTACTTTTTACTTGAGTAACATTTGAATGCAGGACTTTTACTTAACTGAGTATCTATACACCGCTACAGTCGGCTACGTTGATTGTGCATGAACCAAAGCTTGAGCTAACGGTGTGTTGTCTTTCTCATTCTCAGCCCAATCAAACGAAGCTGCATCGCCGAGCCAAGATCTTTCAGGTATTAAGACCTGGGCATCAGGCACAACTTACAATTTTGACAATTTAATTTTTTTCCCTTCAATTATTTGAACTGGGAAGCATTTTGTAACTTCTATTTTAGTCCCTGAGGCAAAAGGCCCACAATGTTACATCAAATGTGTAATGCAGTTAGTTTTTTATCTGTGAACTGCAGGTAAAGCCAATAGTACTGTGTGGAGCAATGTTATCTTTTAATATAGAGGTTGACAGTAATATACATATTATATATATGTATATTATATATATAATATAATAATATATATATATTATATATAATGCATATATATTATATATATATATATGTATTTAAAAAATCTGTTTTGATTGCTGTGGGTCACACGACGACGTCTAAAGAATGACGAGACCTAACCTAAAGAATCTCTTCCTTCGCAGACCTCCCCATGGAGGAGCAGCTGCGGCGCCTGCAGGAGGAGCGTACCTGCAAGGTGTGCATGGATAAAGAAGTGAACATCGTCTTCATCCCCTGTGGACACCTGGTGGTGTGCAAGGAGTGCGCCCCGTCGCTGAGGAAGTGCCCGATCTGCAGAGGCCTGGTCAAAGGCACGGTCCGCACCTTCCTCTCGTAACCAGGACCCTGCGGCCCGCAGTCTCACAACCACGAGATTGAATTTAAGCAATATAATAAAGGTTTATATGACAAACACAAGTCGTGACATGAAAATTACATAATTTACATGTCTATTATACCCATTGCTGATGGTAGTACTAGTCATATTTCTGTTATTCACTGGTAATATTACTATTAGTTTATCCATCTTTCTTGATATTCATAATTAACCATTCAATGATCATTTGGATCAATCAATGCTATCAGTTAAACATTTATAACATGTTGTATTGAGAGCTGAGGCTTGTCACCTAAGGAGAATATCTGGTTCACCCTAAAGGTCACCACCTTAAATACAACCTTGACCTTTGTCTTCCTGTGTGGTAAACTCTTCACATCTTTCATCCCGACTAGGTGAGGAAGACAGAAATCCGGTCCTGACGCTCTATAAATTTAATTTTATTATTTTTGATTGATATATTCAGTAAAAGTCTGTTTAGTAGATCATTACGTTTTATTACAACTGGGTAATGTTTTAAAGAACATTAGTTTTCTGTAAATCAATATGGAAAAATCTGTGTTTAAGGATCCATTTTTTGTATAACAAGATTGCATTATAAAAACACAATTTCAAAGTAATACAACAGCCCAACTTTATATCAATTTGACGGTCTAAATAGGATTACAAATACAGTGCGTCAAATACAGGGATGGGCTACTGTAGACGCCCTGACTAAATCAAGATATTGAAACAAAATTATACAGCATCTCAGTTTGTATGAAAATCTTTCATTAAAGTGGCTTTTGTGAATTTACTGCATTGTATGCTTTATTCCACATGTGCGTGTCCATTTTCTCCATAACTAGTCAGACAATTTTCTTGCACTCACCAGAAAATGGCAACTTACTTAATCTATGCTTAGTTATTAGATTTGTAAACCTTTGAACAATAAAATATGTGCTCTATTTAAACCACTTTGAGCATGTTTTCAGTCTAAAGTACCGTCTCCACTCCCCCAATGGTGGCTAAAGTATGCAAGCACCGAGTTATCCATGTGCAAAGACAACTCACAAATACAGAATCAGTTGTAGTTTATACAAATATTTATTCTCGCGCAAGTCTCGTCAGCCGAAGTTTAGATGATGCCAATCTGTGGAGAAAAGAGGACGTGAATTACTTGGTTCACCAGCAGTGAATACAGCTGCATCTGCAGTTTCTGGCATCAGTGGTTCCTTTGAATGCATCACAGAGATTCAGACATACAAATATTAGCATCACTTGCACAGAATTGTCCACGACTGAAGGCAAATACCATTGATTTAGTAAGGACTCACCTTGTTTGCAACATCCAACGCATCGTAGTCTGGTGCGAGACGAACGTACGCCTTCTTCTCACCATCAGGCCTTCATGAAAGTAAAAATACGTTCCATTAAGTTCCTATTTACGGGGCAACAAGACTGACGCTCGGATTTAAAACTAAAATTCAGATCTCAAATTATATTAAAAACACTACATGTCTGGAGTCCTCAATTCCTGCCATTAGGAACATGAAACTATGTACAGTGAGCTAATGTACCACGGAGCCCGTTTGGTCCTTACATAACACACCCTTGAGTATTGTAAAAGTCAGATTGGTGCATCAGTTGTTTATAAAGTTAGAATCATATTATTCATACTTTGATCGCAATACCATCATTTGCACCAGGCTCCCTGCATTTTTCACTGTAATAATAATAACTTTATTAATATAGCACCTTTAAAAAACAATGTTTACAAAGTGCTCCACAGAGTAAAAACAAAACAATTGGAATAGCAAGAAACCAATATTCCATTTAACAGTATATATTAAAATAAAAAATAACTAAATTAAAAACCAAATAAATTAAAGACAGACAACTAAATTAGGGGAACCAAAGTTCTGCATAAAAAGACGATCATTTAAAAGCCGTTCAATAAAAATGGGTTTTAAGGAGTAACTCACTCGTTCCAGCCATTAGGAACATAACGCTCTGTACAATGAGCCAATGAGCCACTGATGAACAGAATATTAAATGGGTGTGTATGGGGCAGGTAACAGACATCATGAAACTGGTCAGTCTGGGTTGAGGTTTCTACCTGATGAGCGTGTTGACTTTGGCGACGTCGATGTCGTACAGCTTCTTGACCGCGTGTTTAATCTGGTGCTTGTTCGCCTTCACGTCGACGATGAACACAAGCGTGTTGTTGTCCTCGATCTTCTTCATCGCGGACTCTGTCGTCAAGGGGAACTTAATGATGGCATAATGATCCAACCTGCAGGGAAGAACATGTATACATGAGGCCACTAACCCACCATTACACCGCTTGGTCCTTACACATCATACCCGCATCTTTGACTATTGTAAAAGTCTGTTTGGTGCATCAGTTGTTTAAAGAGCTAGAATCATATTTATTCATACTTTGATCGCAATACCATCATGTGCACCAGGCTCCCTGCATTTCTCAGCAGCATGCGGACCCCGTAACTTACTTGTTCCTGCGAGGAGCGCTCTTGCGGGGATACTTGGGTTGCCTGCGCAGACGAAGGGTTTTAGGGCGACGGAAGGTGGGAGAAGTCCTGATCTTCTTCTTCCTCTGGCTGTGGACGCCCTTCAGCACAACTTTCTTGGCCTTTAGAGCCTTTGACTTGGCCTCAGTCTTGGCGGGGACAGCTTGAATAGAGAAATACAATTGATTAGACTTCTTATCAGCGGTTGGTGGTCCACCAGTCAGTAAATTGATAAACCCCTTAATGGAGGTTTATCATCTGTATGACGCTACAGAGGTCATCCATTTAAACCTGACGTGTTGTGCTCAAGTCCTTAAACTACATTTAGAGCAAAGTGTCCTTCCATCCTTCAGGGGATGTTACCAGGTAACGTACATTTACTCGCCGAGACATAACATTACTGCATGAAGCTATATATATATATATGTGACGCATGGAGTTGCGTAATCTAATTAAGCTGATTTAACAGGAAAAATGATGCGTTAAAAGTTTACACTGACGCATGTTACGTTAGCGAACCTTGAAAATGCAACATTAACGAAGTGGCCAATGTTAGAGGCATTGTCTTATATTTTAACAGCAACTTTAACTACGCACGGTAACTATCACGTGGAGCTTAACGCTACGTCTTTAACGCCGCAGCAAATGCTAACGTCACAGAAATAGCTAAGAGCCAAACGTATTACATGATAACTACGGCTACTACTAAGATACGCAACATGTAGATATATAGTCTTCTACGTAACGGACAGAATAAAGAAACAGGATCGAGAATCGGCTGTAAATAAACTGCGTTTGTGAGCGCAGTCGAAGCTAACATTAGCTTAGCATCACGTTTTAGGATACACGCCGGAGACCGTCTGTGTTATCTGCCTATTTAAACCGTTGCGAGCAATATCCCGGGATTATATACATCACCGTATATACAGCATTGTATTAAGGAGACATCTAAGGTATCTTACATTCGATATTTGTGTGAATTGTACCGATAATTCATTCAAAATCATACGATTGACAAACCTTCCTTCTTCACCTTCGGTGCCATGTTGAGAAAGGAAGGCTAAACGGGGTTTCCTGCAGTATATTGCATGGGCGAGATCTCGCATCTGATGTATCGCGATAGTTAAGAAAACTGAACTGAATCCTTCCACCTCCTAACTGCAGATGGAGCTATATCAGAGTCTATCAGGAAGTATTGAAGATATATTAACATATTTACTGTTTGTATATAAATCACATCTGTTATAATCTTTAGTTTTTGGTCGTGGAAACAAGATGAACAATATATTTTCTTTAAATAAACAGTTTTTTAGAATTTATTAAGGGGGTTCAATTGCTTTGAACAGTTATTCCAGGAGCTTGAATACAAGACCACATTTGGTCAATTAAGGCTTTGTTAGCCTATATTTGTTAGATATGGCACTGCACAGTGTATTGTTCTGATCAATAACTTTAAACAGGATATATGGCCATGTAAGACACCATTTTGAAATAAGTAAAAAGCAACACAATATTGTGCTTATATCATTAGGCATTTTCTTATTCCATGTCTGATTTACTATGGGTATGAAAACATATTTGTATTATTAGCATATGAAGTATAATTAATCCTTTCAATAAAGTGAATATTAGGCCATTCTAAATGAGATCGAGTGGGGTAAGGAGGGTACAATTATGTAATTGTTGGTTTTCCCCCCATATCTCTAACAACTGTCTTTGATTGCAAGCTTGAAATCCATATTGATCTATATCTTGTTGAGTGTTCACAAGTCTAGCTTGTTGGTTGCATGAAATTAGTCATCACTCATTAAAGTCTAAATATCTTTTGCTTGTTACAATCTTTAGTCTGTCACGTGTTGCAGGAGAGCCAATGAAACGTAATGAAACAAAGCATATATAAAAATGTTTATTTTATAATCTGATCAAACAAAGCACACATGTGAAAATTAGCTGGAAATCAAAGAATCCACGTCCTTCTTCTTTTGGTCTTGTACCGCTCTTCACTGGTCCTCTTGTGGCTTATTCTTCTTCCCCTTTCTCCTGGTAGAGTTGAAAATAAATAGTCAGTAAAGCACAATGTCAGATAAAAAGTTAGACAATGAGAACACACACACACACACACATCATACTTTTTTAACTTGGCTCCGGTGGAATTTGACGTCGTCTTCTTGTTCTTTTCACTCCCCCCTTCCGTCTGCGTTTTATTTCTTCTCTTCAGCTCCTGTCCTTTTGTCTTCTTTTCTCCTTTCTGCTGCAGCGCTGCCGTTTGAGATCTCTTCTTCTTCTTCTCCTTCCGCTCTCCGCCCGCCGCACTCTTCTCTCCCGTCGCTCCTGTATTCGGTGCTTTGCCTTTCTTCTTCATCAACATGCGAGGAGTTGTGCAAATGGTGCTTCTCGTGGGGGGTTTATTCTCAAGTCGCCGCTTCGCTTTACTAAATGCAGACAAATACAGAATAAAAAACTAATCAATTATACCAATAAATAAAAACGCCTTTAAATGTATAGGTTATCGTGGAACTTCTGCATCGTCGTCCACCTCCTTTACCTGTGGATTTTCTTGAAGCCAATCATGTAGTCGGGTACAGGACAGCCAGCTTGTTTGATGATGTTCGCGATGCTGTTGGAAAGAGATGCAAAGATAAATATATTGAGAGAAATGTGTAAATTGCGAAACCTTTCACAGTTGGGAGCTTGCAATATTACCGTTTTCTTTGCATGCTGTTTAGTTGAATGTGAACACTGTTCTGCTTCTTACAGATATATTCTGACTTTGATATGAACTCATTTTAGAGTCAAATCACACACAAACAAGCTGTACGCGTTTAAAGTTTGATCTCTGGTGTACCTGCGCAGCAGTGGCTTGTCGTTTTCTGTGAAGAAGGTGATGGCCTTCCCCTGATGTCCAGCTCTACCCGTCCGACCTGAGGAGCAGCACATTGAGACAACGCAGGATCAGAGCTGCAACTAACGCTTTAGGGGGGTTATTATTTGATCATTTAGCTTGTAAAATGTCAAACATTGCCAATACAATTAATTGGATATAAGGCCTTGGAAAGCAAGATCATAAAGTCACCTGGATAACTAAGGGTAAAAACATTGATCCCACTCACTTGTAGTGTACAATGACAGAGTTGTTATGGATATATTCATATATAAAAATACTATAATACTACTATTTTTATTAATATTATAATTAAAAATCTAAGTACAAAAAAAATATATATAAAATATATATGTATATACACACTATTTTTAAAATATTATACATATACAAAAAGAAATACTACACATATATATTTAAAAAATTGCTTAAAAATAAATTTGTAGTCGTGTGTTTGTATATATATATATATATATATATAAAGCAATGCTGTGATCAGCAAACATGTGTTCTTTTGACACAAATAAATACTTATCGTTATCAAGATAATCACAGATTTATTGATTTGTCCACTATCTCATCAGTTAATGGTTTCAGCCCAAGATGGGTTGATTTTATTGAGAAATGAAGGGTTATGCATAAACGCTAACCAATTCGGTGGATGTACTCCACGGCGCTGGTGGGGAAGTCGTAGTTCAGCACGAGGTTGACTCCTTTAAAGTCCATCCCTCTGGCGAGCAGAGCCGTGCAGATCAACACCCAAATTTTGCCGGCCCTGAAACTGTTCACGACGTTGTCTCTCTGAAACACAGAAGCAACCGAGCCGGGTGAATACAGTCGACAGCGACGCGAGTAATACCGCATTCTGAAGCGTCCGTCGTACCTGCTGCTGCGTGCGGTCCGCGTGGATCACCTCCACATTGATGCCTTCGTACACCAGCTCATGGAAAAGCTCCCGTGCGCGCTCTATAGACTGCACAAACACCAGCATGGGGGGCAGGAAACCCTGAAAGTAGCAAGGAAGACAGTCTCAGTACGAATGGATTTTATAGTATTAACCCTCCTGTTACTTTAGGGTCAATTTGACCCCATTCAATGTTTAATGTCGGTGTTCTTTGGGATCAATTTGACCCCAGGCTGTTTTTCACTGTGTCAAACATATAAGAAATATCAACTTTTTTATATATTTAAAGGGCTATTTAGGTAGTCAACAAACAAACATAAAGTACCTCACACTTAAACTTGGAAAACAATATTAATTCTAATAATTTTCTGGAGGTTTTAATTGCTGGGGTCAAATTGACCCCGAGGGTAAAATATGTCAGTAAATATAAAGGTAACAGGAGGGTTAAACATTGAATGGGGTCAAATTGACCCTAAGGTAACAGGAGGGTTCATAAAGTTACGTCAACTGTTTTTTAACAAGCTTGAAAAGTAACCGTCCGGAGTGTTCTCACCTTTTTGATGATGTCCCTCATGGCCACCAGTTTGCCGTTCTCCGCCCCGACGAACAGCAGCGTCTGTTCCACCGACGCAACGGCCGTATTTCTGAGAAGAGAAAGTACATCGTATCACGCGAGAAAGAGATTATGAAGATCCGTCAAATAAAAAGGAGTTCCATAGATTATCACCTGTGTCCAATGTTGACAGACACCAGGTTGTCGAGGTTTAGGCGGCACCACTGCTCCACATCCGGCGAGCAGGTGGCGCTGAAGAAAGCCCGGCGCACATTTGATCCGGAACAGGCCAGAAAGACGACGGCGAGCTGCTCCCTGAAGCCGGTCTTACCGCCCTCAAACAGCTTGTCGGACTCGTCGACCACGAGCCACTCCACGCTGACCGCCAACAGAAGACAACAATCAACCTCACGTGGCCTCCCTCCCCAGATGGGTCTGTGTGGCATGTTTACATGTCATCATTTGGCAGTATGAGTAACAGAGATGGATATGACGAGAGACAAACGACCCCTGCTTGAATGGGTCCTTAACCAAATGAGGGATAGTTGACCACGATGTTTACATACAGAAGATAGAGCTGGATGTCAGTAGCAGATTCATTCGGTGCCAACAGTGTTGATGCTTTTACACTATTCTCCGTCACTGAGGATGATCGGATATATAAATTGATATATACTTCTGTCTTTTAAGGGACATTTTATTTATCTTGGGCATGCGCAATGATAAACAATCCACTGATTGACAGGTGGCAGCTCGACTCTGCACCACGTTGACAGCCCCCCCCCCCCCCTATCCCAATATCTCCCTTCCATCATCGCCAACCTCTCTCCACACCCTCCCCCAATCCCACTGCACCGTAAATGTCTAAATATAGTCACTTGCAACTTTTGTTTTTGGTTTGCTGTTTGTTTGGTTTGCACATGTTTATATATATTTGTACATTTCCACTGTTGACCATATGTGCACTGCATTTTTGATTTGGTATCCTGCTTCTTTGCACTCTCTGGTCAGATGTAAAACTACATTCCGTTGCCCCGGTGCCTGTACTCTGTGCAATGACAATAAAGTTGAATCTGAATCCGACAGCATTGCTGGTAAACATGGATGTAAACCATTTATAATTGAGTTTGCTTTATAAATGTTTTAATAGGAAGCAAATGCATGTTGATGGTTTACAAGAAACATTCAGAGGGCACCTTAAAGGGAAAAGAAAACAAGACAATTCAGTGTTACCTGCTCAAGTCGAGAGCTGGAGGATCCTGCTTGAGAAGGAAGACCAGTCTGTTTGGAGTACTGACGAGTATATCTGCACAGAAATGGGAGGGGTGACATCGTGACGGGAGGGAAATTCATTTCAGTTTCAGATTTGAATTGTTCTTTTTTTCCCCCATTTCTTACCGTATTTCTTGTTGGATTGTGGTCCGTACTTTTTGGCTGCGAGAGAGGCTTTCTCTATGATGTGAACTCTAAATCCTACTCCCTCCGACAGGCGGACCAGCTCTCTGTAGGTCTAAACACAGCGCAGCAAAGCGGACTGTAAATGCACGGAAATGTGTGCGATCAGAGGTGAAACTCCCACTGCATCCAATCAGAATTAAAACCTGGAAGCTACCGTCTTCACATCTCCGTCCTTGTCTTGATATTGTAAAAACATGCCGTTCATCATGCAGGGTTCTTACACATTTTGACCAATGGATTTCCAGGACTTTAAACCAAATTTCCATGACCAAACTGAAATCTCAGCATTAACATAAACATTTTTGAAAATTTTGCATATTGATAGCGTACGCCGGCATATATTTTGAGCGTCTTTCTTTAAAAAAACTTATTAATTATATTAAACTCGGCGTAAATGAACATGTGATCATAACAAATTTCCATGACTTTTCCCAAACTTTTATGATTTAAGTTTTTTTCCAAGACTTTTCCAGGCCTGGAAATGACCATTTTAAAATTCCATGACTTTTCCAGGTTTTCCATGACCGTACGAACCCTGTCATGAATTCAAAAAAACTGGACAGGACAAGCTTGATAATGAAAAAAATAAATAAAAAGAGTTGCTGCACCTGGTTGGCCAGCTCTCTGGTCGGGGAGATGACCACCGCTCTGAAGCCGAGGTTGGCCGGCTGCTGCAGTTGGGCGAGCAGCGGGAGACAGAAAGCCAAAGTCTTTCCCGATCCTGTGGGAGCGCAAGCCAGGAGCTCCCGGCCCTGACGAGAGAAACCAGACGTCCTCACGTAACCGCCGCTTGCGCGCGACTTAGAAACCGCCGACCGCGTACGCGTCGGCACTCACGTGCATCATGAGCGGTATCGCCTGCATCTGCACCGGCGTGGGCGAGGTCAGCCCCGCGTCTTTGAGGGTTTGGAGGACGCGTGGGCTGAGTCGGTACTCGGACTGGAGCTCCTCGAACGTGCTCACGGGGTCTGGTACGTCGCAGCCGTGCACGTTGATGCGGTGTTGAGAGCGAATGCGATTGACCTTAAAATCACAATATATATTTTAAAAAGGACATGAGGCGCGATAGAGGAATAAGAAAATGATTCTACAAAATACGACAATCTCTTTATCCTCTTCTCGTGCTGTGAGCACCTTTTCTTGATGAAGCTGCTTCATCCTCTTCAGCGAGGATTTCTTCTTCCCGTCGCCGGGCAGGTTTTGGATCTTTCGGTCCAATGAGGAGGTCCAGGTGATGCCGCCTCCCTCCGTGTCTTTCAGGGGTCCGTCAGCAGCTTCAGTCGGGCAGAAGACGGCAAACAGCAGTGAGTCTCTGACACGTCAAGTTGTAATACACATACCACTGCCCACGATGGATTAATACAACAGAGACGTTACAGCTACCGCTGTATAAACAGGCAAAATAAATGTCTGTGGAAAAAGCCACATCCTTTACCTTCCACCTGGTCGCTTTTCGGCCTTTTCTTTTCTTTGCTCAAGTCTTCATCTCTTTGCTTTCTTTTGCCTCCTGCGCCAGAATCTCCACTTTCACTTCCCTCCTCCTCCTCTTCCTCCTCACCACCATCATCCTTATCTAGTTCTACAGGACTACTCTGGGATCTACTGGTTACTCCTGTGCCAAAGTAATCGATCGCAGATAAAACATTTGAGGACTCTTCCACGACGTGAGATCTGGCGACCTGTAAAATAAAAACAGTACAATCACTATCAGTGTATAATACACTTGTGTGACATAGTGTCCCACCAGTCATCTAATTAAATGTCTCATTTAAACAGACAGTCATTGAACACCAGAAAAACGAGCAGTGTAGCACCCTTGATCGCTATCTTGACCGGCGAAAGTACATTATAACCGTGTCACGTGTCGTTAACCGTCGTTATTTTTGATCCGGCATATCATTAGCCACCTGGTCAGTTTACCTTAAAACGCGCCGCGTCTTGACCAAACCTCTTCAGGTCAAATTTAGCTCCAGCTCCGAGTTTCCGAAACAACTCGAAGGCGTCCATTACTGCAGCAGCGTGGTCTGTCCGCGGAGAGCCATCACGTCAACATCCGGGTCATCTAGCAGCACCTCTTTCCACTCCGCTCTGAACACGAGCGCCCCCTGCTGGTCGCGTTTAACACCCCCAGCGTGAAACACGTCGTTACCGGTATGACGTGAAGTTTTTTGTTATTTATTATATATTATATTTTTGCGTAGATATGTCCTCAAAGTAATCTGGCCGCCCTGGAGCTTTCAAATGTGCATTTTTCAAAATAAAATGTAAATATACAAACATTTGGATTGTGTCTGCATTGAAATCAGTCTATTTAGCTGCACATGCAAGGTTTTATCGAAATACTATAATATATATATCAGTGGCGGGCCGTGCATTTTCTACCTAGGCCTTCAATGCCGTCTTACTACAGCTGAACAACCAAGATTAGTTCACCATGTATTTATGTATGTACATGTGTATATATCAGAGAACCTATCTATCTCCTAGGGTACACATCCTGGTCTCCAGGACTCTCCCAGATCCTCAAGTAGGCTTGAGACAAGTGCTTGAGCCTGCTCTGGCCCACCACCCCACCCAGTCTACGAGTATCCAAGGTACACATCCCGGTTACCATGGTGACCAGAACTCTCCCAGATCCTCTAGTAGACCTCAGAACAGCGCTCGAGTCTGCTCTATTTACACACTCTGGATCAAAGCTCCGTGACGTCACTAGCGAGTAGCGACGTCACAGCACAGAACCAGAACGCTGCGTTGTGAGAGCCAATCAGCGCTGAGCTGCTCCGCTGTTGGATCTAATTGGCTGCTGCTGCTCTCGTGGCGCTGGATGCGGAAGTCATTCAAACCGGGGCGCTAGATGTTACGACGTGTGTGGCATTTCCACAAGAAGTATAACGTCGAAAAACTTGGTTAATTATTCCGTGGCGGATGGCGGAAAATATTTTTCCACGGAGCAAAGTAACGGAGATAAGCCACGCCCCCTCAACGACGCGTATGACGGGGTTAAACCACAAACAGTCGGGCTAGTAAACTCACGCGAGTAAGCGCTGTCAGTTCTGTTTGTGACGGGTTCACACACATGCTGACCATGGACGGATTAAGAAACCACGGGCCCCTGGGCCTGGACGTGTCAAGGCCCCCCCCGCCCGTAAAAAAAGGTCGGATAGTCATCCGTTTGGGTAAAAGTTCTCACTGTCACTGCGTCACTATTGCTGTGTCCATATAGATAATGAAGAGTACTTCTGTACGATTACTCATTATGATTGTTTGCTAATTGTTATTAGATTAAATATAACGGTAATAAGGATTATTCATATGGCAGATGTATACAAGTGACAAAACAATCTAATTAATCCCATTGTTGTGCATTGAAAATCAGACAAAACTCCCATGAAAACAATGAATATCATATCTTAATTTACTTGGACAGCAAAACTTTGTTATACAATTACACATGTTCTTCAGAATGTGATTCCACTGAAAGTCAATAAACAGTCAGTCAGCATTAATACCAAGATGTACATTTGTCCCATAATATATTCTCATATAATTTTAACTCCATGTATATCAGATGTTAATCCATAATTGAGTGCAAGGTGCAATAAGAAAAATAGAAGAATATAAAAAAATAGGGACCGCAAACTTAAAAATATCTTGAAAATCTCATGACGACAAAGCTGTAAATAATCTTTGCCTCGAGTCACCAGTCGGTGTGCGGTCGAAGGTTCTCCTCCGACGGTCCAACCAGAGCTCTTTGTGATCTCAGGTGGTTTCTGAAACCTTCCGGAACCTTCTGAAGCCCGGCGCTGTAGCTGGAAACGAGAGTCTTTACGGCTCTTTGCATATCTGGAGCAAATCCTCCAGGAAATCAAGCACCGTCTCTTTACTCCTCTCCTCCTCCTCCCGTCCCTCCCCTTCAGCCTCCAGCTCCTTCAGTCTGACCAGGTTCTGCTGCAGACCTTCTATCCTCTGTTGAGGGGTAACACTGTCGCCCCCTGCCTCCTTCTCTCCCTCCGCCCCCTCTCCTCCTCCTCCTCCTCCTCCTTTCTCCGCTCTGAGATATTTGATCAAATGCTCCTTGATGCTCCTCCCCTCGTCCCCGGCCAGCGACGCCTCGAGGGCGGGCATGTCCTGCGACCGGCTGACGCCGAGCAGGTGCAGCAGAGCGTGCGAGAGCGTGAGCCGCAGGCTGTCGCTGTAGCGGTACTCGAAGAAGTCGTTGGTGTCTTCGCTGTTCTCGAGCGCTTTCACCAGGGAACGCCACACGCAGCCGAACCGCTCGGAGTCCCCGTAGCAGCCGCGGTCGGCGGGAATCGCCAGAGCGGCGGCGGACTTGATCCGCACCTTGAAGTTCTTACAGGAACTGACGACATTGCAGAGGGAGGAGAACGCGTCGCTGGCCCACGGAGCGGAGTCTGCGAGGAAGAAAGAATCAGAAATTTATTTTCTTATCCATGACATGCAAACTAAATTTAATTCGGATCGATCACTGTTGGGCACATTGACCTTTACAAAATAACGATGTGCTCCAGCTAGGCAACGAGTGGAGGTTCAAGGAAGTCACTGTGTCTGGCCAAGCCTCACAGCATCTGTGTATACAGCGGGTACGGAAAGTATTCAGACCTCTTTAAAATGTTCACTCTTTGTTTCATTGCAGCCATTCGCTAAAATCAAAAAAGTTATTTTTATTTCTCATTAATTTCAAAAAAATTCTACATTTGTTTTTTTCTGTCAAGATCGGGTGCCGGGTGAACATTAATGAGAAATAAAATGAACTTTGATTTTAGAAAATGGCTGCAATGAAACAAAGAGTGAACAGTTTAAAGGGGTCTGAATACTTTCCGTACCCACTGTACATACCGTGTATCTATATCTATACATATCCACTGTATATTATATCTGCATTGCACTTTCTTTGTATATTTATATACTGCTCTGGTCAGATGCTAACCAACATTTCGTTGTCTCGGTAAGGATAAGCTATCCGACTTCTGGCTGAAGCTTCACATTCCACAAAAAGACAGGAGCAACGTATTTATCTTCTTCTTCGGTTCTTTAAATCCCGGTTGGAAGCGCGATCACAGAGCCACGCAGGTGCAGAACCATCGAATGAGGCGCTTACCGAGCGGCAGGGCCGGGTTTCTGAAGGCATTTCCCAGAGCGTAGCAGGCGTTCCACCTGACCTTCATGGTGGCCTCTGATTGGACGGTTTTAACCAGAGCGAGGACCGCGTCCTCCAGCGGGCGCTGGAACGCAGAGCGGGTCAGCTGACTCTCACGCAGGAAATGAAGCAGATTTCCAAGTGCTCGGACTGCGTTGGACTTCACCTGGGGGGCGATTATGGGAGAAAGCAAGGTGAGAGGCAATACAAAATAAACTAGAAAACGATGTCTTCACATATATCAAACCAGTCATACTAATAAAGTTGGCATTCATTTACATGATTATGTTGCACATTACAAATACTGCACAATTATCACACAATCAGTTGTTTCCTATTTTGCCTGAACAGCATTCTTTGTATTCCAAACACTTTTTAAATGTAATTAGCAGAAGAAAATGTGGCAAGACGTAACAAATAAGAGAGCCTGTGCCTTTCTGTTTGTGTGCGTGAGTGAGTGAGTGAGTGAGAGAGAGAGAGGGAGCGCTCACTCGGTCTTTGTCGGCTGATGCTCGGGTCGCTGACTGCAACATCTTGAGAAGCAGCATGTCTGATAACTCTTCTTGGAAATCCACACCGACACACTCCCTAATAAGCGGATGGGAGATAAACGGATCACAAATAATATTAAATATATACATTGAATCCTCTAATATATTTTACTGGTTTTATCCAAATCATTTCGCAAAACAATGTTTTTTTTCTTATTCTCAAGACCCTCTTTTGTCACATGAGAAGAAGAAAAAAGATCCATGTCGGGCTGCAACAAAGAATCGATGAAATCGATGAAAATTGATTATTAAAATAGTTGGCATAAATCGATAATGAAATTCATTATCGTTTCGTTGTGTCGCCGCCGCCTCATGACGCGATAAAACCACAAATAGTTCTGTTTTGGAATATAAGTTTTTTTATCCAATTAATTAATCAACAGATAATCAATTATTAAAATAATCGTTAGTTGCAGCCCGAGATCCATGCTTTTATTTTTTTCATATATATTTTCTTTAAATTTCTTATGAAAGATGGAACCAGAGTGTTTTCCAAAGCATTTGTGTGCATGCTTTCTTACATATTAACAATAAGTGCGTCTGTGAGGTTGCCGAGGGACCAGGCAGCCTTGGCGCGGACGTTTGGAGACCGATCATCGAGGGCGGCGAGGATCGTGTTCGCCGTATCCGCCACGAACATCACATCCTGGGAAAGAGAAAATCGCAGCCGGTTCAACGGATCCTCGAGGGTCAGACGCGTGCGTCGTGGCGCTCAGCGGGGCCTCGGATGTCCGTACCTCTCTCAGACAGGGGAACAGGATGTAGACTCCCAGAGCCCTGACGGCCGCCGTCTTCACCAGATAGTTCTCACTGTAGGTCAGGCCCAGCAGCACAGTGATGCACATCATCTGGGTCTTGTCCTTAAAAAAGAAAAAGCCAAACATCACACCTACGGATTCACGACGCTCGGCGTCAGCCGCGTCGGAACAATCCAAGAGGAACTCACCGGCAGCTGTGCGAAGGCCTGCGGCAGAATGGAGGACAGCGTGTCGCAGGCGCTCGTCTGCAGCGTGGGGTGCTGCTCGCTCTGCAGCGCTGCGTTCAGGGGACCGCTCAACACGTCCGACCAAAACAGAACCACCTGTATCGTGCACAAGTTAATGGACGTGAAACGTTTGTAAATCACAGAGTTGCAATAATCATATGAACCAACTATTTGGGGGATGTCGTAAAACAGGACATCGAATATTCACGCTCTTTCTTGGATTAATGTTTTCAGAAATTAAACAAGGATAACAAACAGCAATAGGACACGAGGAACAATCCAACACAGGCGCACCCTCAAGAAAGTAAAAGCAGTATTAAGACGGTTTGTACTTACTTGGCTCATGGGGACCCTCGAGCTCTCAGGCATGTTGTTCTCTGCTCTGTACTGCTGGATTATCACCATCCCCAACTCCTCTAGCAGCTACAAGAAAGACAATGACTTAGATCTCAGTGCACAGATCTCTCTCTGTCTCAATGTGTCATTTAAGATACCAAAGTCATGTATACACCATCTGTAGTGCTGAGTCTTGACGGAGGTGCAGAAAACAGAAAAGAGAGACGCGGAAACGTGGAAGTCATTTGCAGGTGGAGTAAGAGAACCCAGAGGGCGTTACCTTCGCCCCGTGCAGCTGTACGGAGGGCTCCGTCTCCCCGAGGCAGCGAGCGCTGACTTGCCCGATCTCAGAGAGGCACGCTTGTGCGAGAGAGAAGTAGCCACGCACCAGGTAGGACATGACCTGAAACACACAGGACACACGTATTAAAAAGGACAACCCCCCTGTGTTTGGGGCCGTGTTTCGTCGCTCTGCGTCTCGTCTCGTTACCTGTAGCGCTTCCAGTCGGACAGGGGAAGGCTCTAAAGCAGCACTGCCCCCCGCCGCTCCCGCCCCCTCGCCGTCCGATTGGTCGTCTCTCGGCTGCGTCACCAGCGACATGCACAGCTGCAGCAGCCACGGCGGGGCGCTGTCCAGCTCCTCCGGTGTGCGAAGAGCGTGAGGGGAGTGCGCCTGGGAGCCGCGCTGGGGGGGGTTCACCGGCGTGGGGGGAGTAGCCTCTCCGTCTCTTTGTCTCCAGCTGAGAACTGAGTCCTGTGGCGTGAACGAGCCGGCGCCGGCGCTCTCGGGTTGCCGTAGAAGGAGCTGGATCTCCGGGAGAGGAGCCCGAGTTGTCACCAGAGCCCCGTAAAGCGTCAGGACGGACACGCGGACATTTACATCTGAAAGACAGAGAGAAGATATATTAAAAAAAGACGCCTGTCGTTTTACAAACCGGGACTTTTGAAAATGAGGCATGCTCATCTTGAGGTTCAGATTTGTGTTGTGGATAAATGTTCATATGCTTTAATGTAAAAAAAACAACTGAGAAATTGTTTACAATCCTGATTTAAAGTCACAGTTTCTGAATACGGACTATGAGGAATTTTCCATGGATTGAGCATTTTGATACTTTCACAGTATTAATATTGCACTTTGAGCTGCTTTAGTAGTAGTAGGAAGAAGAAGGAGGAGAAGAAGCAGAAGGTGAAGAAGAGGAAGATCTGAATGCATTCATGAATACGGACCTCTGTGGCGCACATAGGGACGCATCTGCTTCCACAGCGGGCTGAGCAGCCCGGGTCGGAGGCGGTGGTAGGGAGCGTTCGCCACCAGGTGGGCCAGACACTACGAGACAGGAAAGGGGGAGATACGTTGTTAAAACCAGTTCCATTAGTCGTCCAATCCCAGTGCTTCCAGATATCCAACTACACGTGTGCAGGTTGTCAAAAATACGCTCCAGGGTTAACGTGACTTTGACACGAGCTGTACATTCATGCTCGGCAGAACTCGTCGATGCCGAGGTCTTGAGGGCGAGTTTGGATGCCACCGGTGTGAAATACAGCTCGGACCTTTACACTTCACGCGACAAGAGGACAGCCGTGCACGTCATCGTACCTTTATGACCTGCGTGAGCGTCTGGTGGGAGGTCTCGGCCAGCAGAGCCAGAGTGAGAGCGCGGTGCAGCTCTCTGACGGCAGCCGCCAGCACGAAGGAGAACGGCGTGTAGGATTTCCGAGGGGCGCCCGTATCTTCGGCCACGGCCAGAAACTGACGGGAGCCGTCCAGAATGGCCGACAACACCTGAAGCGCACACGCGCGCACCTGGTGGAGGAGAGGGACGAGCTCGTTGCCACGGTCGCACGCGGCGAGGAGCGCTGCGACGTGTGAGGGCGAGTTGTACCTTTGGCGAGGGGTCCTTTAGTATGATTGTGATGAGTGTGAGAGGCGGCGGGCCCCCAATGGGAGTGTCTGGGATCAAGGAGGACCAGTAGCCGTACAGAGTCCTCTTCTCGAGACCTTTCACCACCGCGAGCAGACAGTGCAGAGCTCCCTGGCGTATACGACCGTTGTAAAGCCTGAGGAGAGAAATGACGCAGTATGACTTCTCACCTTTTTTTTTTTTTTTAAGCAGTGTCGGGAGGAAAGAGAAGTTTACGTATCCATCCAAATGCATAACCCTTTAACCCTTGTGTTGCCTTCGGGTCATTTTGACCCGATTCAATATTTAACCCTCCTGTCGCCTTCGGGTCAATTTGACCCGATTCAATGTTTAATGTCGGTGTTCTTTCGGGAGTCAACAAACAAACATAAAGTACTTCACACTTAAACTTGGAAAACAATATTAATTCTAATAATTTTCTGGAGATTTTAATAGCTGCGGTCATATTGACCTCAAGGGTAAAATATGTTAGTAAATATAAAGGTAACAGGAGGGTTAAACATTGAATCGGGTCATATTGACCCGAAGGCGACAGGAGGGTGAAACATTGAATCGGGTCAAATTGACCCGAAGGCAACACAAGGGTTAAAAAAAGCTCATTTGAGGGCTTTTTCAAACATCTTTAGGCGTGGGTGACATGGATGGACATTTCTTTACCTTAATTTGCTCTGTGCGCTGCCTTCTGGGTCGGAGAACTCTGAGTCAGAACTGGATTTTTTCCAGGAAGGGTAGAGAGACGGGCCAGACGCTTTGGACGAGGACTCTCCCTCCCCTCTGCCTCCCTCTCTTCCCCCTCCTTTCTGAGGTGAAGGCACCGTCTCACAGCCAACGTCCTCTTCGTCGTCCACTCGGCTCTCCTCAGAGCTCGCTTTCTTCTCTTTTCCCCTGGACTTCCTCTTTTTATTCTGGAGGAGAGAAACATGAAACATTTCTACCAAAATCACGACCTTTGAAGAGGCCCTTATTAGAGCGCGTCCCTAAATAAATGAAGGCTCGCCTTACCCCTGAGATTTTGCCTGACCCAGCAGCATCTTTTGGTGGTTCTGAGGATTGTGGTGTATCGGCGGGTTTTGGGGCAGGGATACCCTCGTACTGAGGAAGAGGTGTCGGGTAAAGAACAGATGGCCACTCGACATTCACACCTGGAGTTCCCTGGAACATGAGCCTCTGCAAACACAAGTCTCCAGTAATTATTCAATACAAACAGAAAATGATACAGCGATAGAAAAACCTGCAATTTCCCACCTTAAGAGCGGCCAGTATAGACCCCAGGTCCTCTCCAACAAATTTCCATTTTCCACCTGAGAGACAACATTGAAGTCCCTTCAGTGCTGCCTGGATCACCTGCACCAAGGACATAAAGGCAGACATGGGTCAACTATGAATAAATGTGCCCCCCCCCCCCACCCTTCATTGAAATGTTTAAAACTAACAAATAATCCGTACCGTGCAATAGAAGAGCTCATCGGTGTCGGGAGGTTTGGGCGAGTGCACTGATTTCAGGAAGACCCGAAAAGATACACTTCTGTATTGATCATCCAAAGGTGCCTGACCAGGGATCCTGGAGGGAAACAATCCAGAAACAATTACAGCCACGAGTTTAAAACTGCAATAACTTAATAAGTTGTGCTCTCCCTAGATGACAGTCCAATGCTCACTCTCTTTTAGCTCCGTTGTTTATATTTAACAACTCCTCGCACAGTAAATATATCTGACTCTTTAGCTGCTAAATGCTCCACTATGTTCATCAATTAGTTTTAGGCTGTGTGTGAACGGTTTGTTGCTGGAGAGATATCGCATACAATGTGCTGAAAACAGCTGCCTGCCGTATCCAAACTACATACCAAAAGAATTTGCATTTGATACACTGTTCAAGCTAAAATATTGATTATAGTCCCAAGAAGAGTGAACGTTTAGCTAAAAGATGGCAATCAAGATAACAGTTTCTGCCATAGGATAATCTCTACAAGCTGGGCGCACGTACTCACAGACCTAAATGCATCGTCTAAACGTACAGGCTGTTAAAAAGGCCGACCTGAGACAGATGTTGGCCATACAGGTGAGAGCGACGCGGCGTAACTCCACGTTAGGCTGTGATGGAGAACTATACCGCAGGAGGACTCCGTCTTCACCCAGCAGCTCACGGAGGTGCTATGAATGAGATCAATTGTGATGGAAATACTCAGCGGTTACCATACACTTCCACAAAATGTGTACAATGTCCTACCTGGTGGCACTGAGTTCCATTCCCGTACACTATAGTGGAGAGCGCCAGGAGGACATCTGAATGTGTCCACGTACTGCACACTTTGAGCGCACCGACGGTATAGTTTAATAATACACCCAGCGTCCGCTCGTCCATTATTACCTTAAAAAACAGCAACAAGAGAAAGCAAGGGGGGGAAAGTACAACATACTTAGTCAGGACATGAATATACAGTATGTGCACAGTACTGTTACAATACTGCTATTACTAAATGCAGGGTTCTTACACATTTTGACCAATGGATTTCCATGACTTTTCCATGACTTTAAAGCAAATTTCCATGACCAAACTGAAATCTCGGTATAAACATGAAAAATGTAGAAAATGTTGCGTATTGAGAGCGTACGCCGGATTATATTTTGAGCGTCTTTCTTTAAAAATCATATTAATTATTTCAAACTCGGCGTAAATGAACATGTGATTACAACAAATATCCATGACTTTTCCAAAACTTTAATGATTAAAGTTTTTTCCATGACTTTTCCAGGCCTGGAAATGACCATTTCAAAATTCCATGACTTTTCCAGGTTTTCCATGACCGTACGAACCCTGTAAATGTTAGTGATTACCTTTAGCTGATTGAGTAGATGATGTACTAGCTGGCACAGTTTGATGACCAAATGCTCCTGACTCAGTGGCACAAGAGAGCTGACATGTTTCAGCACACTGCACATGTCCTGAAATGGGAGGAAACGAACCAAGAATGTCACTACGCGAAAGCAAAGACTCCTCAAGATGTTCATTTATTTGATTAATGAGAAGAAACATAACATTTAGGAATTGTAACACAGGTTTTTTGCTGGGGTGCGAGCAAACCGCGTTGCTTATAACGTGGGAATGGTGACGCTGGCTAGTTGCTAGGCAACAACACGACTGCATTCGAGTAAAACAAGTCACGTTGAATCCGTGAGTTACCTCTGGTCGGATGTTGATATTGGGTTCCAGGGTTTTGTTGTAGTTTTCTGACAGAAGCTGGTCCAACAACAGGTTGAGCTGCTCTCTCAGCTGACTCGAGTCCGCTCGCAGGGCTCTGAGCTTCGCGGCGCAGCGGGAAAACTGCGTCTCGACGTCCGGCGACGAGCCGCCGAGACGCCAACTGTCCGCCGCGAGCGGCGTGAACGGGGCGGCCTCCGCGGACAGAGACACCGGGGGGAAAACGGGACCATCGCTCCGGCTCGTGGAGACCGGAGCCGACGAGCCGATATGAGCCGCCATCATGTTTTGATCCAGGAAGTGTTTCACTTGTTCGGTGGTGCTCGGTTGTTGTTTTAAGCGCGACATCGAAATGTCGGGCTGAGTGCTGCCCCCTAGTGTGTAAAACAGGAACATCGTCTCCTGAACAAACCGATGACGACATAAAACTAATTCCACTATTATTCAATGCTCAAAAGAATAAAAGAAAAAGGCCCACACTAAAAAATTTTAAGATATTCAAATCAAAACCATAGCTATGTAATATTAGGATCTTCTATTTTTTTTTTCTTAATGATTTTGCAGTTTAATGACACATGGGAATTGGTCCACGCTGTATACCTCTAGATCTATAAACAATAAAATAATTTAATGTCCGTTGCATTTGAATGTTGCAGCTGATCACGGTGGCACAAATTCTAACTCCTTTGTGGTCAGTTAGGTAGTTTAACCTTCAACAGTACATCAGTTCTTGGAATCAGAGATGTGGATGTCAACTAGCTGTAGTAGAGTACAATACTTCCATCAAAATTAAGTAGAGTATAAGAATGTAGCCTCAAAGAACTTAAGTGTGTATCAAGGGTCACGATAATGTGATAAGGTCAAGACTTTATCGAATAGTACATGCAAGTGAAGCAAATTAAAAAAGGCACACGTAAACATTTTAAACAAATTTACTGCGTCAGTCGTTTTGTGCTCAACATGTTGAAAATTGTACAATACCAAACTGCACACTAAATTACATTCCAGAGATATACAGCACTAACATTGTAAAGATTCACAACTGAAGTGGAAACAGGAATGTTAAAGCATGTAGAAAACCTTCATTCTCTTGGCGTGTAGTTCTTTATTAATTGCAAGTCTTGGAATTTATAGTCAATCTCAGTCAACACTGGAAATTAAAAAAAGGCATTTAAACAAAAACTCCGTTGCTCATTTTAATTCCATGAAAAATAAGTTATTATACAACATATCCATATGAAACAATGTACAAGGTCCACACATCTATGCACAGCAAAAATAATAATACAGAAATCATCAGTCACAAGACTGGCAGATGCAAAAACACTGATTGGGTGCTGGAATGGAGCATAGTTATAAATTGACATTTTCTATGATCAAATGAAGCCAACATGAAACCATGAGGTAGGCATTTCTGCAGAAAGGTGGTTGCAAATGAACAGTGGCACAGAAGTAGTATTACGGGCTGAATTAAAAGTAGTTTTCAGGGGAGGGGGAGGGGCATGTTTGGATTTCAGCCCGACTTGAACAGTAGAATGGCCACCTGGCCCAGGTAGAAGTAGATGAAATGCTTCGTCTCATGCGTCACGTAGCTGCCAAAGTTTCTCCCAACGATGCAATGCCATGTGGGGTTGTACTTCTTGTCAAATTCCTGTGGGAGAGACAATAATAATTTTAATGATTAGCATATCATGGATAAAAGGCCATTCACAACAGGTTTCACACGTTGCATCTTTGAACTACTCATTTAATATTAATCTGAGGTACCTTTTTGACGAAGGCAGCGATATCCTTTTCAATGTTGTACTTTTCCATAGCCTGCATGGCACAGTCCACAGCATCCTGCTGCATCTCATCAGACATGTCTGCATTCTTTATCACTGCCTTCTTCTCAGTCATTTTGGCAGTTTGACTGCAAGGGAGAAAAACTAAATTAGTTGACATTTTCCACATAGTTCTTACAAGTTCCAGTGCAAATGGTGATTCTTGTTATTCCAATGCCAGTCAATATAGCTGTATTTAGGCATATACATATTAGGATTTCATGATTCATAATTCACAGTTAGATGAGAACCCATCTTGCCAATCCAATTAATTGGATATGAGGCCTTGTAAAGCAGGATCATAAAGTCTTCTCGATAACTGAGGTAAAAACCTTTATCCCCTCACTTGTAGACTACAATGACAGTTATTCTGGAGAGAATTTATTTTTTAAATATACATTTTTAGGATTTTTATTTATATAATACACAAATAATTGTATATATATATATATAATATATTAATTTATATATATTATATATACACACACATATATATAAAAAAACAATTATTTGTTGTATGTATTTCTATAAATTAAAATATATATATACATACAATTATTGTGTAATATTATATGAATAAAAATACAAAGAATTTATATATAAAAAATAAATTCGACACACGTAATAAAAGGTTGCTGACAATATATAACGCTAGCCTACATATCTGTACCTGCCCTATACAGCAGCAGTATAACTTTTGATTTACTGCAGCTTGTAAAGTAAGCAATAACTATTTATGCACAGTCAGCCACAATTTGATTCCAACACAATTTGTGAGGTTGACAAACATCCATGTAAAGAAAGTGGAGGGCGCATTCATACAGCTTTTCAGGGAAAAACACAAGAGGCTCATGCAAGATTAGCATGCAGAGCCAAGGAAGCATCAGTCTTCACTTTCCCCTGCTAACAATACACAGGTTGCATAATAAACAAGCGAGGCGCCGCGCGCGCTCACGGTGGCGGCTAACACTTACCGTCTCTCAGCGAAGTTAAATTGTCAAGAGTTGTACGTTACAGGCAGCTGCACAGTTTTTCTGTTCATTTATCCTAAGAAAGCGTGCGTCTTTGACTCCGCCCTCCACATCGCGTCCCCTCGCTGATTGGCTGGAGGGAAGCCTCCACCCTGGTGACAGCGTTTTTTACTCGCGGACACTGCCGGCATCTTATTTCCTCCCAGAATGCACTGCGTTCAAACTCATCCCCCTCCTTACAGTCGGATGGCTGCGGTCGAAAAGTCAAAACAAATGGCTTCCTAACGACTAATCCTAAACACTTTTACTTGACCTCGAGTGAAAACGTCACAGGGAAATGGGAAAGATGGGAAGGGGAATTCATGAGGAATAAGGAAATAGAGCTTAGAGACTCGACTACGCTTTAAATAACCTAAAATACGCTGCAACGGCTGACGTCACTGACGCCACGGCGAGACCACAACGGACTACAACAATAACCACGACGCCATAGATCTGTAGTTCTGATGCATGCAGCATAAATAAACGCTGCTTCAGTGGAAATTAAACAATTCGCTCGTGCAATAGCAATAAAAATGTTCAATGTCAATATTTCCTTTGTGCATTAATAATATACTATTTCTTATTTGTTACATGTTTGTAAATAATGCATATACAAATTAATAGAAAGGGTTGTCGCTGTTTATTCAACATCAACATGAATCCCATTAGTTTATGACAATAATTGCCTGTGCAAAATAAAAATATAAAAAAGGCACAAATGATGCGTCACGTTAAATATGGCCGCAGCAAGGAATTGTGTGCGTGTGTGGGGGGGGGATTATCTTCTTTTCTGTAAAGGAAGGCCCAGTGTGTCGGACGCTCAAGGAGCTAAGCAAGGAAACATTGAATAACCTCTCTTTAGCATTTAAATAATTTGAACGGCTCTTATCATGGCGGCTCATTAGTATTCAAGGCCTATATACTTCAGGGATCAAGGCTTAAGTATACAATTAGAATGGAAGTAAAGATAGTAATGGAACAATTAGCATAAATAGCATACAGTTTCCACTTTATGCATTAATATTTAATATTTGGGATTGTCCTGTGCTGTAATGCTCACCAAGCAGACCTAGCTGTTTTTCAATAATTTTTGGTGACAAATAGAAACCACGCCCCTGAAAAAGTGGAATCATCTTTCCTGTTAGTGTCCATTCATATACAAACGCACAGAACTATACAAAAGAGGATAGTACATATATAACACAAATTCACATAAGTCTGAAGCCGTTTATCATCTTTAATGTTGTGTTCTTTACTTGGTTTCACTACCCCATTAAATGGACGGAACATTAAAAGAAAAAATAACACAATGGCCAAATGTGAAAGTTTAAATTAAGCTTTTATTGAATATCGTCTCACAGTTCTCTCTTTCAATCATTATTAGATCTATTCATTCTTTATTGTGCTTGGATCATAGATGTACCTCCCAGCCCCTCTCCTGGTTTTGAGCGTACCATTATTTTAATGTAAATCTCACAAAAAAAACAATCACGCATCTGTGAGGTCCCACACAAAAACAAACATTTTCTTTTATCCAATAGCCAATTTAGTTTTCCACTATTTGTAGTTTCCTCTGCAAGTCATACGCTCCCATGCTTCAATTTGATCTCATAGCTCACTACATTTCAGAGGGAAATATTGAACTTTAAAAAAATCAAACACATTAACTAGCACTGGTAGAAATATTATATAACACTGAAATCAAGTCGTCCAAAAATAGTCGGCATCACATAGACGATGTTGAACCACCTCAAACACAAATGCACGAGTATTAATGCGCCCTACCGTTGTGATATTTGACATAGTGGGAAGGAAAAAACACAAACACTTAACCTGTTATTGAAATTTTTATTAAAAGAGAATAAAGCTTCAGGATACTGGAGATTATACTTAAGAAAATCAATCAAATCATCCTTTGCAGCAAAAGACTGACCTAAGAAAAAGATACAAACCACATTAAGGTCACATTCCCTTGTCGCGTCCTAGTCCTCCCTCTTCCCTCCCTACTCCGCTGTTAATGGTCACTCACTATTTACCACTTTCCTTAAGCGTGTGGATCCATCCTGCACCTCCCAGCCCTCCTCCTGGGTTTGAGCTGAGCTCTTCTTTTGTTATAATTTTGAAAAACAAAAATCCGAAAATAACCGCTCGTCACAGTGCCGCCAGTAATTGTGTCTTTGAGGTCCCACACAAAATGGAGGAGAGAAAAAAAAAGGAAGTAATTTGGATTATTTGAAAGCCAATTCTGTTTGAATATTTCCCTATTTCCGGTTTGATGGGGTTATGTGGACAGGGCCAGGGGTCAGGATCATCTCCCGGTAAAATGCTCCCATGCTCCTGATCCATGTATCCATCCTGAAGCCTAATCCTAATCCTGCTCTGATCCTGATCCGGCTCCGGAATGGGGGGTCAATGAGCCCAGTCCAAACCTTCAGAATACCAGCAGAACCAAAGAGAAGGAGGCAAGTTAGAATCACACCTTCAGAAAATACCAAAATAAAAATGTCAATAAATGCATCTACGAGGGAGTTTACTTCATGAAAAACAGGGAACGCCCTATATAATCATTCCCAAAACTACTAATATTTACTTTGGAGACTTAAAAGATGGAGACGAGCAAAAAAACACAAGTTTTGAGTCTCCAAATACAAAGTGGTATACAGAACTTGTTGTTACAACTGAAAACATTAAACAGCAGCACTCTATTGACAAGTGCATGTTAAAAAAACCAAACAGCCGTATAATGCAGATTTCACAGTTGACAAGGCACAGCCATCATACCATTGGTGCCATATTTGACTCCTCCTCCTGTTTATCTTAATATGAACTGTTTCCTCTGTTCCCATCCTATCCTGTTCCTCTGAACTCTACAGAGAGACACACAAGAGGGTCAAAAGGACAGCAGTATATGCTTTAAAGAAGTTAAATCTTCAAAACAAAGCGTACAAAGACAAGCAGAAGAAAGGTGTAGGTAGGAGTGACGGGTCAGAAAACTGATGGGTGAGAAAGGGAAAAGGAAGAAATGGGTCCGTGGACAAAAAATATTGTAATAAGAAAACTGCAACAAAAAGTGGGGGGGGGGGGGAACAAGGATACACAAGAAGACAGTGTAAACAGGTATCATGAGATGATCCGTTATGACTATACAGGATTTGTTGAGCGACGTGAAGACTTCCTCTGGCTCTGGAGTCACGCCATTGCGTTAGCTATGGCGGCTCTAGGTGCGGGAGCGGGAGCGGCGGGGAGAGTAACGTGGAGACCCTCTGCTGCGACGTGACCCACACTTGATTAGGCTTTGGCTCGGACTCGGGCTGCGGCTACGACTACGGCTCCTGCTCCTGCTACGGCTCCGGCTACGAGAGCGGGAGCGGCCGTAGCTCGGGCTGCGAGGACCGTCCACCTTGACATGAATGTAGGCAGTCTCTCCCTAAACACACACACGCGCACACACACACACACACGCACCTAAGCATCAATTATCATGTATAAGTTTATATACCCAAATTGGACCTCTGTGGCCCACCAGTGGGGTACTTTCATATGGATGGATGAATTATTTAAGGGGAAATTTACAGAGTTCGCAATGTGCTCAAGAATCCACATAAATAACAAAACAGTAATTCAAACAATACATTTGCCCCACTTTTTTTTGGTGCCAATTTCTATATTTTTCCCTTTCATTTTAACAATCAGAAGTGGGCATCACATTACAGAGGCTTGAGAACACCTGCACTAGATGGTCAAGTCTTCACTTGGACCAAAATATATCAATGTACAACTAACCAAAATATAATAAATAAGCCAAGAATATTCTTACCATAAGTTATCCTCATTACACGAGAGACAGGCATACAATTATGACACAAAGCAACATTGAAGAACCATTTAAACGTAACGCTGGCATTTACTTACTGCCCAGTCATTTCCACTTTTCCTCCTGCTTTCTTCATTTGAGAACACTTTTGAATTCCAAAACGTAGTCCAACAGCCATTCCTTATTAAGTTATCCTGAGGCTGCAACCCCATACGTACCTCATGAGACCGAAACTTGGTGTTGTCCAATTGACGGACAGCGTAGGACATGTCTTCTTTGCGTACAAACTCAACTACCCCGGTGCCATCACGGTACACATCAGCATAACATACATCACCTGCCTCGCGCATGTGATCCTTAAGGTCCTGCCAGCTTCCACTGGATGGAAGACCTGACAGGAGAAGGTGGCGTGAGACTCGTGCGTCCATCCAGACAGTTTGGTCAAGAGAAACAGTGCAACACGTCGCTCACCTGACACAAGAACCCTGTACTCTGAGCGTCGAGAGGGGGGGCCATGCCTTCTGCTCTGCGGTCCCATCGGTCCACCGCCTCCACCGCCGCCGCCTCCACCACCTCCTCCCCCTCCGCCGCCACCTCCTCCTCCTCCTCCTCCTCCTCGTCCACTTCTAGGAAACTCGACGCGCAAGCGGTAGCCATCGTAGTCATAACCATCACGCCCGTAGACAGCATCCTCAGAATCCCTGTGAAAGCAGATGGTTTAAACTCAGCAAACTTTAAATCATAAATTCACAAAGAACATTTTCAGTTAAGGACTAGAGAGTATTCCACGACGAAGGAAATCTGGGGTGGTGAAACTAGGTTGTTGAGATTTTAAAATAAGAAAACATGAAACATGAGTTTTTAGCTAGATTCATAGTAGCCTTCCTTATCTCGGTCTATCTGATAATTTAATATGCCAACAGGCAGCTTCTTTATTGAAAAGGGATATATTTTTATGCAAATGTGGAACATATTCAAATCAAGATTGCCTTTTTATTTTAGATGGCATGATTTAAATTTTTCATATTTATTCTTGTCATCATTCGCAAGTGCCTTCATCATTTCAAGTGTCGATTGTAAAAAGAAGTTATTTTATGGGCACGAGCATATAATGTGCTGCAGTTGATAACCCCCTTCATTTTCTTTGCATCAAGACAACTCATTTGTGGCCTCATACGTCTCCCAAAAACGATGACTTAATGTAAAGACGGTGTTTAATTGTACTTTGAAAAACAAATCCGAGTTAAGTGGAACTAAGAATTGTTTTGTGAAGTAGTTTTTAAAATAATTATTTGTGTCGAGGAAATATTTTAGTCATCCATCAATTAGTATTTGGCATATATAGCATTAATTTTAGGATACATTGTTAATGTATTACATTATTAATAACGAATATACTGTCAATTTATGTCTCAATACATGTCTTTAATTAGACATGAGTAATTTATTCTATAAAACATCAGATAATAGGGTTCCCGGTACTTTAAGACTCGTTTTGTCCGACCACAAAGGCATTCAATGTACAACAATGCCAAACAAGGAAAGGCAGCCATTTTTACGTTTTCAAAAGCTGGAAAGAGAGTTTAAAGAATGAATTGAACACATATTTTTTTAGTCGATTAACTAAACAATTATCCATTGCAGCCAGTGGTCGTTGATCCGACTACATGTGCACGTTATCGAGAAGGTATTATATAAAACCACCAGATAAAGTGGGTATAGCCCGTATTACCCTCCACTAGTTGCAGATTTAAATTACCAAAATTACACCTTTGCTTTTACGAAAAACTTGGTGGAGCAGGTTGAATATAATTTAGAAAAAGCAAGTTTGGTTGCAACCGATCCATCGCGCACTTGTATGCAAATACGAATTTTTTTTTTATTTATGGTAAACGCCATGTGTTCGCTAAATGCATGCTGTAAATTACCTTAGATTAGACTAAATACCCGAAACGCCTCTCTGTATAATCCGATAGCCAATAACGCCACACACTGCCTCCAAAATGACCACGCAAATTGTTCAATAACGTCGCTACTCGGGAACGGTTTTAATAAATATAGCATTCGTGAATGGATGATGTGTTGCAGGTTGAACCTAATAAACCGGTGACTGGGACTACGGGCCCCACGGCGGCGCGTTTCCTCCAGGTATCCTTCGGAACACGTGCAGCTTAGCTGCGCGGACCTCGCGACGTGGCGGGAGAATGCGGCTCACCTCGGGTCCTCGAACTGCACGAAGGCGAACGGTGGTCCTCCTCTTCGGTTTTTCAGATCAATATCGCGAATAGCTCCGTATTTGTAGAACAAATCTTCGACGTCCTTTGAGCGGATATCGGGGGGAAGATTCCCCACGTATATGCGACAGTCGTTACTGCCCGCCGGTCCCCGGACTACACCTCCGCCAGACATATTAGCACAAAACTAGCTAACAATAACAGCTAGCTAAGGAAGTTAGCACGCTGGCTGGCGGTGGAGCAGACGTTAAGATGGCGCCTGGATGGATTACTGGATAAAATATGTAGCCGGCGAATTAATGAATAAATATGCAGGTGAATGTATAGATGCAATCCTTCCGGGTGGATGCAGCAATAATCAAATTAACACGAGCTAAAACTTGCGAGCCGCGAACCTAGCCTTTCTCCAACAAAGCGCTCTTCTTCTGTGGTGCGACCGGTGACAACCGCCTTTAAATCTGCCCACAGCGCCCCCTGCCGCACAGTAGTGGAAGTGTCACTCCGCCGTTAAGGCTTAGTAAAAAAAAAAAAAGCTCTATTCTTTGAAACAGAAGTTGATACAAAATATTGTTTTCTGATCAAAACGAAAAGATCTTAATCAACGGACTGGACACATTTAATCTGCTCATGAAAACCATGTAAAATAATCAAAAACAGCTCCTAAATGGACAAGTTAGTTCTTTAGTTTTTGGAGCGAGACAAGAAACAATGAATTACAAACAACTCGGCTGATGAAAACAGATGCAACTGAACGCTGTGGAAAAAGAACTAGCAAGTGGACCGTGTGTTAATGTTACATTCTAATATATGTCATTACTGTAAATTGCTTTAACAGTACCTGCTAAATATAAAGATATACAAACTGGTATTATTATTTTCTTACTAACCGGACAGAAAAAAAACCAAGTTACAACTTAAGTTTTTATTTGTCAATAACTTAGAATAGAAAGTGGAATTCAAATATAAAACTTGTGCACATTTACAACATTTCAAGCTTTCCAGTGTACACAGCCATTCATCTTTTAGTAAACACAATTCCTTACGTAAAACATTTAAAATCATACACGACAGTTTTGTAATTTACACACCCCAATGCTGCAAATGAGTCTTTTTTCATGCATACCTTTGTCCCTAAATATCAAGGCCACTGACCAAACAGTTCTTAGTGTGTGTTTTGTTCAGACCACCTGTTCATCACCTCAATCCTTTTTGGCTTGCTTCTCTCTGCGTTTCTGGCGAGCGTCCAACACTATTTTCAGCAGTGACAGAAGAATAGGCACACACATTGGCAGAAAGAGTGGTATGTAGATGGCAAACTTCTGGTCGTCGGGGAAGTAGAGGAGATGGAGGAGGGAAGGGTCAAAGAACGCCCTTTCTGATGCCAGGATAGCCTCCTTGCTGTACTGCAGAGCAAAGCGGAGGTTCCCGGCCTCCAACTCGGCCACAGCCAGCTGAACAGACGTGACGGCACTAGACACCTGTGGAAAAGCAACAACAATCACAGGTTCTGATCCAATGAGAGTTCCTGGAACAGAAATATCGTACAGGAGATGTGTACAGACTGTAAAGCCCTCTGAGGCAAATTAGTAATTTGTGATATACAAAATAAACTGAATTGAGAAAAGTTGGATACAACCAATGCAAAATATGTGAAATGGAATAATACAATAGGCAACTTCTTTTAGAGTTTAAATACCAAATTTAGCCCTGTAATTAGTTTTTTCCTCATGTAATAGTAGCGTTTGTTATATCTGTTCTTACTTACCACTTTCTAAGCTCCGACTGGTCAATAGCTACTCTCACACAGATATGCAGATATGCAGATATGAGGCCAACCAGATATGTAGACCTACACATATTTAGATAGATAGATAGATATATACTTTATTAATCCCCAAGGGGAAATTTGTCGTCACAGTAGCAGCACCAATAAACTAAACACACAAGAATAAAAAATAAAATATAAAAAACAGGGATGAAAGATATGGGAGTATACAAAGTAAAATATAAAATAAAATATGTATGTATATGTATAACATATATGCATACACAATACTAATGACAAATTAAATTAAATATAAAAATATTAAATATAGACAGTGTGCAAAAAGCAAAGTGTGTGTATGTGTGTAGTGTAAATGAAGTGTGTGTGTAGTGTTAATAAATGAAATGATATGATTTACAGATATGAGGCCAACCAGATATGTAGACCTACACATATTTGCTCACCTCCCTACCGATTAATACGAGCGTGTGGGTGCATCTTACCTGTTCGGCAATGTTGTCGTTGATAACAATGTTGCCGATTTGGTCCAACAGCTGTGCCAGTGATGTGATGGTTGTGGTTGCTGTTGCAACATTTTCCACACTCCGGCTCCACATGAGACGGTCCAGCTCCCAATCGGCGAGCCCGTTACTCCCGCATGGCGCCACCATGAAGCCAGAGGGGGCGGTGGACGACTGGACACCCAGCAACAGTCTGACGGGACATGGGACAGGAAGGTTACCTCGTATTTAAATGAAAACACAGCCAATTCTATTGTGGGTTTCCACTTACCGAAGCTGTGCAAGAAAGACTCCCATGACTTTGGCCATGTTGATGTTGACATCAACAGGGAATACAACCTCTGGTCCATAGAAACTATTCACGTTATAGACCTATAAAAACATGAAGAAGACATTTTTGGGTTGTTAAGTGCCCAAAAACAGCAAAAAAGTGCGAAATCTCTACCGAACACATTATTCGTAAAATATTATGTAGTCACTTAAAATAAGCCATAATCAGTCATAGTTGATCACTGACCCTCAGTGATGCCGTAAAGATTATTTTACCATAATTCCACCCCAACGTGGAGAGTGAAACGCATTGGAGGGCACTTCCCGTTTCTTGCGGTCCTGAATGTAAAGGGGGGAATGCTGAGCATCCGGGACGTACAGAAGAAAATTCAACACCGGGTTGGAAGATGCAGCGTTTGAGCCTTAAAATGAAATGCAAAAAGACAGTTACATATACATTCAAACATACAGAAATGTGTGTACGTGTGTTTGTTTTTTTACCCAGTCTAGCCTCCACAGGGTTGATCACATGTGCCAGGCTGTCGGAGTGGAGTGTGTAGGCACCAAGGCTGCCGTCAAAGCGCGGGTTGACACCCAGCATGGCGTAGTACAAGGTCTGCGAGTAGAGATGTGTTCATTGACACGCAACGGCTGAGCGACCTGTAATTTGTAATCGTGCACATACACACACATTACCTGAGAGTCGATGCTAAAGTTGGCCACGGGCGCCAGTTTTGTAAGCATAGGTTGGATGTAGGTCTGCACGGCGCCCTCGATGTCCCAGTGCAGCCGGTGTGACTTTGGGTCAGGGTTCAGCAGACTGAATGTTATCTCATAACCTGAAGAGCAGGTGAGAATAAACAGTTAAAGTGTACCGACTGGAACAGAAACTAAATTGTTCCCCTCTATGCCCGGGCTGAAAAGACCGACCTGGGCTGGACTTAAAGGTTCTCATGCTGTCAGCGATGTCCTCCTTGTTTCCGGGGCTGAGACGGACTCTGTCGCTGAGGGCGGCGCTGATGTCGGTGTGGCTGAAAGACATCACCTGCAGCACCTGCTTGATCCGAGGCTCCAGGTGAGCCAGTAGTTGATCCAGTGTCTTGCCCACTTTCATCTGGGCACCGATGCGCAGCAGGGCTGTCCGCCGCTGTCCGACATACACGTCCATATCCTAAGAGGCACGAAGGTACAGATCGGTATATTATCTACAGCTTATCCAGAATCTCGCACAAGGACTCATACTTCTGTTTAACCCTCCCGTTACCTTCAAATTTACTAACATCTTTTACCTTTTTTGACCACAGCCGTTAAAACCTCCAGAAAATGATTAGAATGAATATTGTTTCATAAGTTTAAGTGTCAGGTACTTTATGTTTGTTTGTTGACGACCTAAATAGCCCTTTAAACAAATAAAAGTTGATATTTCTTATATATTTTACACAGTGAAAAACAGCCTGGGGGTCAAATTGACCCCGAAGAACACTGATGCCTACAAGTTGTGTTCAGGACACTGAAAAAATATCATGTGAATTTTATGTTTTCTCAGTTGTCCCCAATAAATTAGGAAAAGTCATGAAATATGAAGAATAAAAAATGATGTAAATCATTTTTTTAGAGACATTAAACATTGAATGGGGTCAAATTGACCCCAAAGGTAACAGGAGGGTTACAAAATGTGCAGATAATACTGTATTTAGTCAGTTAGAAGTTAGCCTCTAAGAAGTAATGACGGGATAAATCGGATAGATTATAGAGAAACGGCTTCTAAATTCAGAAAAGATGACGTCCCCATTCATCATGATGTAAAACTACACACATACTTTCATTAGCTCTTTTATCATGTGAACAAATACAAACTAATGGAAGACAGAATATGAAAAAAGGACTATTAGTAGCCAACAAATAGTCTTTAGAAGAACAAAAAGAACATTTTAAACGCATAGTTTTCACCTCAGGCAGCAGTGAGGATGACTCTGGGATCACATACACAACCAAAGAGCCACACGGACTCTCGCTGAGTGTGTGCAGAGATAGATCGGCCTCTAAATAAAAGAAGAACGAGGGAGAAAGGGAGAAATTAATGACCTGTGAACTCAGACTGAGTTAACAAAAGAGCTGAAAGCAGAGAACATCTGACCTGCAGCAGTGGGCTGGTTCAGGCCGTCCTCCTCCATGATTGTAGCAGTGCGGTACTTCGTCTCATACCTGTACCTCAACGCTGTGTCCTCTGGAAACAAAACACATTTGAGGCACGGGTTCCCGCGCAGTCTTCACAAGACAAAGCCAAGATGGCCTTAATAAATGAATCACCGTCTACTGCGTGTTCCTCGTCCTGCGTCCGTGTCAGTGGGATCTTCTTCTGCTGTTCCGGTGTCACCGTTCCACGAGCAAACACAACCTCCACGTCGGCGCTCAACTGCAGCTACACAAATATATCGACAAACGGTACACATGTATCACACATTGGAGGATGAAACAAGATAACTATGTGTAATGAAAAGCATGAACTAACCTGCAGATTAGACAACTCGTTTATCTGACTGACGGGCAACCAGGCGCGGTACGTTTCGGTTGTTCGCCACCACAGAGGGGCTCCCACGAGGATGACCATGGCTGCGATGGACAGGGCAGCCAGATGGCCTCGCCTCTGCTCTGAGAGACAGACAGAAGACAAAAGACGTAAGACTTAAGCGTCTTTGAGTACTATGAAAAGCGCTATAGAAATTGTATGTATTATTATTATTATAAACCACAGTGCCTCGGATTGTTGCCGCCTCAAAAGGAAGCCTCACAACCTTGGAGATACACTTGTATACAGGAAAATAATTTGTGTTTCGAGGAAGTAAAATGGCATTTTTTTGATAAAAGACAGGGTTCTTACACATGTTGACCAATGGATTTCCATGACTTTAAACTAAATTTCCATAACCAAACTGAAATCTCGGTATAAACATGAACAATTCAGAAAATGTTGCGTATCTTGAGCGTACGCCGGCTTACATTTTGAGCGTCTTTCTTTAAAAAACATATTAATTATTTCAAACTCGGCGTAAATGAACATGTGATTATAACAAATTTCCATGACTTTTCCCAAACTTTTATCATTTAAGTTTTTTCCATGACTTTTCCAGGTTTTCCATGACCGTAAGAACCCTGAAAGAGGTCAGTCAGATGAGCCTGAAGGCATCACTGGACATAAATAATTTTGTTGTCAACTGTCAGTTTGTTATAGTAAAGCCACTGTGACCAAATTATCAAATCAATGCATAGGACTGATGTATGGCAATAAGGTTGTTTTTTATATAGTTATATCATGATTGCAGGTTTGTCCACTGATTTAACAATACGTCTACATATCTGATTATTGCATAAATGACTGACTTAGCTAGCTACATGCGAGATAACTAAAGACTTTATTGAAGTATTAAGACGCAAATGTGTAGAAGTTAAATAACTGAATGACCAGTTTTGGTTTTTAACACGAGAAAGATACAACATTGAGAATTCGTAACCTACAAAGTTGTTGTTAATAGTGAAATAAAACATATTAGGAATACAGACGACACATAGTAATAGTTTAGGGAGAGGGCATCATTGCTGCTACAGCGGCTAGCTACACGTTTACTAGCTTCAGAGGGTCTGCGCGTGGCAGCCTCCTCGTGCGTGAGTCACTTCGACCGTTGGGCGTGTGAAAAACGCTCCGACCAACAGCTGTAAACTGGTTTAAATTCGGCCTCTGTGAAGGAAGGAAATAAAGAAAACACCATTCGGTTAAGAAGCTACTCACCCACTTCCGTGGTAGCCATTTCTGTCACTGAACTGGGTGGGTGCGTTTGTTATATGGAAGCATCCAGTCAAAACGTCACGTGACCGAGAATAAGAACCAAGCGGGCGGTTCCGTGTGGTTCCTTTCGGTGTGGTATAACAACGTTGAGTCGTGATCCAGATACATGGCCTTCGTATAAACAGTCCAATACATAGCCACAATTTAATTTAATTGAGTTAATATTGTAATAAATAACATTTATTTTGGTCGTTAAACACGAAGAGAAGGCGAGAGGGCAGTCAGTAACTATCAGCTCACACGGTGAGAATTTTAAACGCACCAATGTGAAACATTTGCAACCAGCGCCCTCTTGTGGTGACTTAAATAAACACACCTGTTTGCCCATAAAAACAAATCTGACCAGAAAAAAACCTAACTTGACGTCACTTACTTGTTTATGATCAAGTCTACATACATTTTGAGGATTAATAATAATGGTGACAAATATTTAGCTGTCCTGAGTTCAGGATTACGTATTTATTGTTGAGGACATTTATTTACTTTTTAAACTTAAATTTATATTATTTTAAAACAGGGCTGTTTTCCTGAGCTCATGAAAAATTGACTTTCTAGGGAAGCGTGTTTTGCACAGGGCAGCTAGACTACAAACATCTTATATTCATATATAACATGATGTATTACTGTAGATTAAACCACCTATAAGTGTATAAAGTAGTTGAAATTAACACAACCATAAACTTCTACAGCATAAAAATGCTCCATTCACTAATGTACCAGAAAAAACAACAATAGTAAAAGTGGATTATTGCTTTTACTTATGTAATCTTATTACTTCTCCCACCACTGATTCCCTAACTGGAAGTAAATAGGCTGGATGAACATGACATATATAACACCATATAATGTAATACAAGAAGGCTTTTGCATCACTGTTGTGACTAGTGCATCTAAAGATAACATTTTGGCATAAACTTCATAAGAATAGAGTCAATAATGTAACACAAACACATTTTGGCTAGTTTTTTTAGTTTATTTTTCTCCACTATTTGACACACAAAGTGATCCAAGAACAATATTGACATCACACACATCACAGTAATCCAGCACAGCAGGTGATTGATTTCCCCCGCTGCTAACCCCACGAAGTGGTCCACATTATATCAATAGAAACCATCTCATCTCCCGTAGGGGCGGGCTGGAGGGAATCAGGGGGAGTGGGGGGGTGACAGACACAAAGCATCACATAATATCGACAGCTTCACACAACTGAGAACATCGTTGCTGTATGTGATTTAACGGTAACGTTATACTGAGAATAGACACACAGGATGTTTTGTGATTAGTGGTGATGAGAGTGTGAACAGAAAAGATTAAGATGAATCCCGGTGAGGGTTTGCAGACCTCTGCTGGAGCTACGGCTTTTCTGAAAGTACGACCAACTCCCTCTGAGAAGTCAAAGTCTTCCCGCTGTCCGTCTCGTTGTCCCTTCATGGTTATGACGATGCCTCGAATAATCTGTTGGTCCCACTGTCCTACAGGATGTTAGTAGAGCGCTTTGAGGCCGATACTGCGTTTTGACAGAAGCGAAACACCGACACACACACACACACCTCCCTCCTTGGGAGTGGGTTCAAGATTCCTCAGTTGGGGGAGAAAAGCAAGACGGGAGCGGTTAAGAGTTAAGAGGCGTGAATTGAATCCTGATTATCGTGCTCTACTGTTCAAATTTCACAGCCTCCTTTCTACTCTGACATGATAGTTTTCCGCGTCAGTCATAAATTGTTTCAAAGTAGTTGAGTTCGTTTTGGTTATACATATACATATATATATATTTTTTAAAGAACCTGTTGCCTTTAGTATGGTAGTTTCACATGTTTTTTAAAAATACTCTTCTAATTATGTAATTTGTATTAACTCTATGACGACTCTAAAGTACAGCAGACAGCGCAGACCTGTGGCCGATGGAGGAGTGAGGGGGGGTAGCAGAGCAGATATAAGACGATGTAACGACACCACGGTTCAACGCGGCAGATGTTTAATAGGCGTGATTCTCCACGTAGAGGGATTGCCCCGCGGCGGCGTCGCTTCCAGAAGACTCGTACTTGCCGAGCGCAGCCAGACTGTTCGCCTGAAAGAGAGGGAAAAGAAGGTCTATTAACATCATCATACAAATGAAGTTTTTAGTATCATTTCTCACAGCTCGCGGGGTTTTTTTTTATCCGACCTCTGCGCGTTTGATGAACTCCTCGGCGGCGGCGTTCTCGTTGCTCAGCTCTCCTCTCCACGCGTTCAGGGCGGAGGCCTGCAGGGCGCGGCCGAAGGAGAAGGTCAGGGCCCAGGGCTTGGCGAGGGGACAGTTGTTGATGGCGTTAAGGTTCACGCTGGCCTCCTCTTCAGACTGGCCTCCTGACAAGAATGTCACTCCTGAGAAGAAGAAAGGAAATATGGACGTTATTTATCTTCTCATGCCCGATTACAGAAGATATTGAAGCCTTTAAACTCTGTAAATGGAAAGAATCTGGCTTTCCAACTATCGGAGGGTAGGGCACGTTATGAATCTTGAAATATATCAATGCATTATCTTGCATTAGATTATGAGGTGATGCTTTCTTTTATTGGTCCGTAAATCCCACATAATGCTCTAATAATTTCTCATGGAACTTACCAGAAAGGGCTGTATTGTAATTGGCCACATGTTGGTATTTGGTCACATTTAATATTCTATGGCCTACTTTTTATCTTTTTTGTGTCTTTATTTTTTAAATTTGTTTTATTGCTCTTTTTAACTGTTGACATGTTTTGGCCCCTGTTATTGACAAATTGTTTTATTTGACTACTGTAACTGCAATATGTGACACTTTGTCTGTGATAAGTGCAAAATAAATAAACTTGACTTACTTACTTACTAATTATACGTAAAATGGAGGCATCATTCGACTGGTATGCATCCAATTATTTATTCCAATTATGAGCTAAGCTAAGCTAACACACCCTTAAGTCGTAGCCCAGCAGGTCAGTTCTACACACAAGCAGACAATTAAATTAATACGGAACAATTCCCAGCAATAAATTAATAATAAATAAATATTTACTTTAATTAAAACTGTTTTTGAACATACTGCAGCTAAATAAAAAACACAAAGTAATATAGCTATAAATAATATAAATAGTCTCAGGAATGGATCTCTATTTCACTTAATAATTTCCAGGAAAATATATACATTTTAGTTACATCTATCCGTCTCTGACCTGTGACTGCAGGGGGCACGGTGCGGCGCAGGGCGGTGACGGTTGCCATGGCGATTTCCTCTCCGCTGTACTTGGTGGAGCAGCCGTGTCCGGCGGTGACCATGTTGGGCTTCAGCAGAGTTCCTTCCAGGTACACGTGGTGGTCGGACAGAGCCTTGTACACGGCAGCCAGGACCTAGAGAGCAGGGGAGAGACGCAGGTATGTCGGACAGAGACTTTACACACACACATATATTTATATATATGTGTGTGTGTACAGGGATCAGTATATTCACCTTCTCGCTGACATACTGGCAGCGCTTCAGGTCATGGTCTCCGTCAGGAAGGATCTCAGGCTCCACAATGGGAACAATACCATTCTAGGAGACATTATGAAGTGTATATGATATTTCATTATATTGAAATACTTACATTACATGTCATTTAGCTGACGCTTTTATCCAAAGCGACTTATAAGTGAATTCAACCATAAGAACAAACTCAGAACAACAAAAATCAAGAAAGTAAAACCAAATAACAAAAATACCATCAGTACCATAAGTAATACCATTAGTAATACTATGAGTAATACCATAAGTAATAACATAAGTATTACCATGAGTTATACTATGAGTAATACCATAAGTAGTACTATAAGTAATACTAGAAGTAATACTATAAGTAATACCATTAGTAATACCATTAGTAATACCATAAGTAATACTATAAGTAATACTATAAGTAATACCATAAGTAATACCATAAGTAATACTCTAAGTAATACCATAAGTAGTACTATAAGTAATACTATAATTAATACTACAAGTAATACCATTAGTAATACCATAAGTAATACTCTAAGTAATACCATAAGTAGTACTATAAGTAGTACTATAAGTAATACCATAAGTAATATCATAAGTAAGTCGTATTAAAGTGCCACTGAATCAGTTTTTATTCAAGGTAAAGTCGGTAAAGATGTGTTTTTAGTTTCCGGTTGAAGATGTTTGAGACTTTCAAAGCAAAACTCTAAATCTTATATAAATATAAGATTGCGTTCCAGTGTTCATGAGTGTCCTCAAGTCCCCTCATGTGATCCCAAAGGAATAAACCCCTCAGTCATCTCACACCAACCTGCTGGCAGATGCTGGCATATCGTGCCAGAACGTTGGCGTTCTCTAGGATGGCGAGCTCGGACGGCGTGGTGTCGGTGATCTTCAGCACGGAGCGCCACTTGGCGAAGTCGGCCCCGTCCTTCTTGTACTGCGCACAGCGCTCAGAGAGCCCGTCCAGACCTGCACAGAACCCTCCATCAGACACGCGGCAACGGGGCCTTTACGGCAACGTTGTTTTGTTGTTGTTTACGTACCCTGAGTGGTGGTCTCTCCGTTGGTTCCGGCGAGGGGAACGACACCTTTGTCCACCTGGTCGGAGGGGAATCAGACATAATGTTGGAAATCATGTCGTGCGTGTGATGTCGTGTTCTCAGGACTTCCTGATGCTCACTTTCCCAAATAACAGAGAGGAAATGGGGGAAAAGGGCTTTTGTGTATTCTGCACCCTCGTCCTGGAAAAGGTTGCAGAATATTATAAAACTCAAAGAACTGATACCACTGACTGCTTTTAAATATGAAATGAAAGAAACGGGCGACTGTGTGTCAGTGGTTAGCAGATCCGTCTTTCAATCGGGGGGTTGGTGGTTTAATCCCCGCCCGAGTTGATGTGTCCACGGGGTCTGAATGGAACGTGATTATAAGTCTCTTTGGATAAAAGAACGGCTAAAAATGACATGTAAAATAGAGGCAGTTTCCCAAAAATGTCAATGTTTCTTCAATTAACTGTGTGAAGTCACTTGTCTTTTAACTTTTAGGTTTTTTTAACTTCTTGTTCTGTGTTTTTTTTCTTTGTAACTACGTGTTTCTCATGTCGTTGCCAGTCTTGTCCAGGTCACCCTAGAAAAATAGATTTTTTTAATCTCAACGGGTTTCACCTGGTTAAATAATCACTTTAAAGTCCTCACGTGACTTTTCCTGACCGTAGACCCTGAACGCCCTTTCACCCAGTGGCTCCTCACAGCCTGATCTGGAGTGTGTTTGTGTGTGTTTCAACAGGCCGACGGGGAGTCTGTGTTTTCACATACACATCAGAGTCTTTCTGGTTTTACCAGCCAAACAAACCAGAATGTTCCTGACTGCTGAGCTGAAATACGTGGATGATTTAGGAGAAATTAAACCCTCTATTTCCAAAATGTAAGGTTTAACTGACTGGTGACTACAGATGTAAATGAGCTGTAGATACAATCTGGTACAGAGCATCACATGGTGACATTTATGTTTTAACTGTACCTTTTAAATAAAGATAAAGATGTTATGACACTTAACTTTTAGTTTCTTAACTCGTGTTTTTTTGTTTGTAACTACGTGTTTCTTACGTCGCTGTCCAATCACCCTCGAAAAAGAGATTTTTTAAATCTCAATGCTTTTTACCTGGTTAAATAAACGGCTAATAATAATAATAATAAAGAGTGTCGGATACCTTGATGCCAACCACCATGTCCCGGTCCCGGATGAGCTGGGAGAAGTTGGTGCCGTCGTCTGTGTTCTGGTAGAGGGTCTCGTGGAAGAAGATGACGCCCCCGATGCAGTCGTCGATGCGCTTGTCGGCCGTGAAGAGCAGCTGGCGGTAGCGACGCCGGTTCTCCTCCGTGTTCTCCACCCCGATGGGGTTCAAACGTTTCCCCATGCTGCCTGGAAGCAACAACAGCCATTATTAAAATAAAATAATGGACCTGAGCAGTAGAAAATCAGGACGGGTGATCTTTGTGACACTTTGTGACGTATTAACACCCCCCCCCTTTCTGGATCGTGGTCCATGCCGACAACGAATTATTCATACATTCTGTCATATTCATTGAATGTGATTATGTAACTCTGTCATGCTTCCTTCTGGTCACATGACATCTGTTCTCCTGTGCATCCTGGAGAGGGGTCCTCCTCTGTTGCTCTCTTCACTTGTTTCCCCCTTGAAAGTGTTTTTTCTATTTTTTGGGAGTTTTTCCTGATCCTGTGTGAGGTCAAAGGTCAGGGATGTCGTACGTGTACAGATTGTAAAGCCCTCTGAGGCACATTCGGAATTTGTGAGCTACATCAAATAAACTGAATTAAATTGAATTGACCTTCACGAGGAAGAGACCTGAGACATGTTGTTATCTTGCAACCACACACACACACACACACACACGTACCGGTGGATTCATCGGCTGCCAGGATGCCTTTTCCTGGAGCGACTATCCTCTCGGCGATGTCCTGCAGCTCCTTTTTCTGCTCAGGAGTCAGTGCGGGATATTGGTGAGTCATGGTGGCTGAAACAGAGAGCGAGAGAGAGAGAGAGAGAGAGACAGAGACAGAGAGAAGCCATGAAGGGGTCACATTCTTTGACCTGGCAGACTGCCCGGCGCGGGCCTCATGTTTTTGTCCCTCCATTGTCCACCTCGCTGCATCGTGAGCGCTGCTCGACAACGGCATGCGGATGGGTGGAAGTGGCAAAACTCAAATACAAGGGGGCGCTTCAAGTCAAAAACAACGACTGTGAGCAGAAGATGTGTTTCCCGATTCCCGAGAGTAAAGAAGAGTGAGAGATGCACGAATAGAAAGAAACCTGTGACTCAATATGACGGTACATTCTCTCTGATATGTCGTCTGGCAGCAGGCCCGTCTCACCAGATTATTCAGTTCCCCGTTCCCATCTGCACTCAGTCGTAAATAAGCGGTTACGTAACCCCCTCCCCCTCTCCCCCCTCCCCCTCCCATTGGAAGCACACAGAAGACAGAGAGGGAGTGATTATGCAACGAGGCTCCTATATATATTCCGCCGACAGCCTCATTGAAGCAGCACGGCTCGTTTCTCCCTCCTCAGCAACGCCGCTTCCCCCTGAAGTCGTCAGATATCTCTTTGTGCATCGGCCCGTCTTTAAGGTCTAGGATTTGATTAATGCAGGCCGTGTACTCTCGCCTCCTCATAGCGTCCTCACGCCGTGCCACCGGACGCGTGAGCGATGAGCGCGCGTGCAGTTCGGAAAATTTCCCCATATTACCGAAACGCACCGCTCCCACGACCTCTGCCAGGGAACATGTCGTGACTTCTCTTTCTGGTCGACTGCACCGGTTGCCACGGCAATCCCAGCGAACACGTCACTGGTTACAGCTTCAACATCGCAAGAGCTCCGGCTTGTGCCGCCATATTGTAGATATAGATTTATCTGTTTCATGGGGCGGAGCGACGACCTTAATGACTGATATTATTTGAGAAACGATTGAAAAATCACTGGATTTGACAATATGAAGCGAATCTATTGCATCTTGTAACATAATAAAATGAACTACTGGGAGAGTTTAGTGTAGCGCAACAATAAACTGAGCACAGGATGTCAACGTGAGGCTGGTTGGTCCTCGGAGGACAATCTCTATCTCCTCAGTGTTAATCCTAAACTTAAAGCCACACACACACACACACACACCTCTACATGGAAAACAGCGTGCAGCAACACAACTGTTCGGCACGGCTCACAGCTCATAGTCAAATTCTACATGCAGATGAATGAGAGAGGCCAGCGGGCCTGGAGGGGACAACACGTCCCCCGAGTGGAAAAGTTTAAACCGCGAGTATAAAGTACATGTCGACCTCTCCGGTGAATAAGAGAGGCTATTTACACTCGATAAAGGGCCGACCCAAAGGCTGTAGGGACGTCAGTGTGTCTGCTCCACTGGCAGCCAGGGAAAACGCATGCTCAGCAAATACCTGCTTTTCTTTTGTGAAACACCTGCGTGCTTCAACAAGACTTTTTTTTTATTTTTTAAACGACTTTAGGTCGAGTGCGGTTCGTTTCTGCAGGGGAAATATTGCTAAAATATTTGCTAAGACGACGTGAAATCTACATTTTATGCAATGCTCAAAAGGAGAGTTATCAAATCAACTTTCAAACTAAAGCGTCGTCTCTTCAATTGGTAACATGGAGCAGAAGGATATGCATTTATATATTTATAAGAAACATCTTTTGTATTGCCGGAGTGCACGGAAAGAGGACCTTGAAGGACAATGCCCTGCTGTGTGTGTGTGTGACCTACCTCTGACATATGATCAGCCTGTAGCAGGTTTGGTGGCAATACACCAGTTTAACACACACACACACACACACACACACTGTCAACAATATTTACAGTACACACTGTGTGTAGTTTGACGATGCACGGTTCTACTCCCGAACACAAATCAATGTTGTATTATGAACTAAAAATATTTCAGCAGTTTAAAACCACTGTGGATATAAGATGTTGTTGACGGTCTCAGTTCATATCAACAACACAACAACAACAGCTCGGGCCGTGGGCGGCGGGCCCTCGCATGAAGATCCAACGTTTGTGTTCCTTTAATGAAACTGGTGAGCTTCCTTGAAGACGCCATTGATTGAGTGGTTTATTTAAGTCGCACCTTATTACTACAAAGAGACGTGTCATTGCGTCACACACACACAATAGAAACACGACTGGACGGAGGACTTTTGAATCTCGAAGCCATCCGTCATCTCAGCTTTGAAAAGCCTCCTGGGGAACTCTCCGGTCAACGTGTGGTCATAGCTGGTGTTCCGCCATTTTGTTAACAAAATGGCGGAACACCGGCTGATATAAAGACATATTGATTTAATGCTAACAGCTATTGGCAGATTCACCGCCGGGTGAGGGACCGCAGCTGCCACGCCCCTAAAAAGACCTCCACTTATGTTTAATTATGACCTGACACATAACATTACGTTACTATTATATAATAATGTAATATTACAGCTACAGCGCAACTGCCACATATCAACTAGAACGGGCACTCGGTAGAGTGCATACCTTCGCATATCACAAGATTGGGCATTGAATTATGAACATTTTGGCATTAGTTTCATGCCAATTGGATAGAAATTGACCGCACTATGGTAAAAAGAAGATTTTGACCTTTTCATGACCTTGACCTTTGACCCGATCGATCCCATAATCGAATCAAATGCTCCCCGGATAATAACCAATCATCCCACCAAATTCCATGCGATTCGGTTTAATACTTTTTGATTTATGCGAGTAACACGCATCCAAATAAATAAACAAATAAATAAATACACGGTGATCAAAACATAACCTTCCGCATTTTCAATGCGAAGGTAATAAGCGAGGCAACGGTTTAAACCTTAATGTAATAACAAGATGAGATGCTTCTGCTGAGTAACCTTCAAGTAAATTTATATAATATATTCATTAAATATGTGTCATCTATTATTGATTGAGCCTCTGCTGCAGCTAGCACATCCTGGAAATCCATGCGGTTTGTAATACAAGTTTCTAAATGTTCCAAATACATTTCTGATGTTGTGTTAATCTCATTTAAGATAAGGGAAGAAATGAAATGTTTCCACTTGCTCAAGGGCACTGAAGAATCGTCAATATCACGCTGACATGACGTGAAGATAGATAGATATATACGTTATTAATCCCCAAGGGGAAATTTGTCGTCACAGTAGCAGCACCAATAAACTAAACGCACGAGAATAAAATATAAAAAACAGGGATGAAAGATATAGATGTATACAAGTAAAATATAAAATGAAGTATATATATGTATATAAAATGAAACATGTATATATAGACACACACAAACAAATATAATACGACTGTGCATATGTATATATATAAATATAAAATAATATATATATACAACATATATGCATACACAATACAATACTAATGACAGCAGTGTAAAATTAAATTAAATATAAAAATATTAAATATAGACAGAGTGTGCAAAATGCAAAGTGTGTGTATGTGTGTAGTGTCAATGAAAATGAAATGTGTGAAGTGCAGATCAACATAGTGTAAATATTAAGTTATTATTACAGTTATTGCACTAGGATCTGGCAAGAGGTGATCTGTTATAGAGCCCAATAGCCATCGGCGGGAATGTTCTCCTGTATCTGTCCTTGAAAAGTAGTGAAGTAGCACCCTTATGATGTCATTATCACGGGTGACCAGGGTTATCTTGCAGACAGTGTGCGGGGGTTTCCTTCTGATGAAGGACGCCACCAGTTTGACAACTAGCGTTTAAAAAAAAAAGTGTATGCAGTCTTAATAGGACGACGTTTGAGAAAAGAGGGAGACGGCGAAGATTAATATTGAGCTGTCTTCAGTGTGTCTCCATCGTGTCCCTCAGCCTGTTGCATCACCACAATTTCTGCACTGCGACATCAAGATGCAACAGCCCACTCCCCGCCTGTGGCGTCATGCAGAACCACTCGAGACGGCTAACATGTCAGCAACAGATCACAGGGGGAATCTCATTTACGCTAATCAGATTCAACACTGTGACGGACATTATGTATTTGAAGGGGGAATCCATTCGGCCATCGCATATCTGGTTCTACCATCTTCTTTATTAAGCTTTCACCCTAAAAAGAGCAGGATGGTTACATCACTGCAACAGTCCATCAATCCGTCTTTATACGAACTGACCCTTCCCCAAGCCGGGATGCAGATAGAGACCACACACACACACACACACACACACACACGTACGTAAACCACAAACTCATTACACAATCTACATCTAGAGCAATCATGCTGCAACAGGTGATTTTTTTTGTTTTTAAAACATTGCTGCAAGCATGAAACTGCAATATATTTAAAGCGTGGCTAGAATTTGGCTGTATGCACGGACAGGGGCGCACATAGCCTTACAATATAATATAATTATAAGTATGTGCAGGGGATGTGGCGGTTTCGAGGGTAAATAGGACGTATTCCTTGTTGCCTCATCTTGAGGTTTACCCTCCTTGGTTTGGTCTCTACATTACAAGCTGCGTGAGTTTTTCGGATGTTAAATGGCTCCTACAGGAAAGCTCACGTCAACATTTGAAAAGCCTGCTTGGAGGGCTGCATTTTGTGACCAGCCTGGCCTTGGCACTGCTGCACGCTCCTGTGTTTGGCCTGTTTCTATATCCTCAGGCCTCGATCCAGCAGAAGCAGCGTTTCCCAAGCAGCTCGACAGCCTGAGCCAGACGCCAAGGCCGCATGCATTGTTCAGAGAGAGGTGGACACTGGGGGAAGGTGACAGATGCCCCTTAAACACTGGTCAAATTAATTAGTTTAAAATCCATTTTATTTCTTTAATCTGGATTTTAAATGTTTCGTCGATTACAGAATTAGTTGATTGACAAACTGAATGAGCAACTATAATTTTTTTAGAATTTTATGTATGCTCCTTTTTTAACATAATAAAATAATTATAATTTAATGGGTTTCTTCGCCTTCTTTCATTGTAATCTGAATATCTTTATATTTTTATGGGCATTTAAAAAAATAAAAAAGAATGTCCATCTCCAGCCCAAGGCCATGTATAAAACTGCTTATTTATTCTTGAGCAACAGAATATATATATATGTATTTGGGTTTTGTATAGTTTTATATATAGTTGTGTGTGTATGTGTATATATATATATATACACACAAATATATATATATATATATTTGGGTTTTGTATATATAGTTTTGTATATATATATATAGTTTTGTATATATATGGGTTTTGTATATATAGATATTTGGGTTTCGGACTGTTGCTCAAGAATAAATAATCAGTTTAATATGTGGCCTTGGGCTGGAGATGAGAGGCATTTTCCATCATAGATTAATATATATTTTTTAAATACCCATAAAAATATATATATTTATTTATAAGAAACACAGAGTATATTCACGTCTGTGTGAACAATGAAGATGACTATAAATATAGATGTGCGAGTGTTATGAATATAAGATGAAGTCTCGTTGTCGCAAAGCATCGACGTGTGAAGCCATGAAGCTCCTCCCCTCGCCCCATGGAGGTGTACGTGCTCCGGGACAGATACACACTCACAGGCTCCCACCCTGCTGTCATCAGGACTAAAACCACTGTTCACACTCAATAACCTCATGACACAACAGGGAGTGGTGATCTCAGCAGAGGGCAAACGCAACAGGATGCACAATCTCATCTTTGAAGGTCATCATTTTGTTTCCCTTCCTGTTTCACATTTCGACGGCAGCGAGTGAAATACGCAACTTTAAATAAATACAAAAAATACCTCTAAGAGCGGAGGATGACATTGCGTCGAATATAAAAGGAGGTGTGATCCACAGGCGACGATACTGACGGAGGCGATAAATTCAAGACTAGGAGATAAAGTCATCTTTACGTTGCAACGTTACATCCCCAGTCGTCATTATAATCGATATGTGTATCGATAACACGTGAAGAGTGTCCGCGGGTGTGATTCTTACCTGCTGCTGGTGTCTGGGCGGAGAGAGAGAGCGGGTGAGCTAGCTGGGTGCTGAGGATGCGGAGCGGTCTCCTGTTTCACTGCTGCAGCGCAACGTGACCCTTTAGCAAAGCCGGAGGGGGCGGAGCCAGCCGTCGTCGTCGCCGCGTCACGTGACGGCCCCGGATGATAAAATGGATAACGCGCATGCGCAGGGTAGCATCACGACCCAAGGAGGCAGCATGATTCTGCATCTTTGAAGAAAACCAGGAAGAGATGTGAAACGGGGTTTTTTAATCTACAGGAAAACAAATTCTCAGTTTGTAGATACATTTTTTTAAAGCGTATTTATGATCCTACAGTGACAGGCCCTTAAATAAACTATTAAACTATAGATATACAACCAACAGATTTGACCTTTTTATGAATGACATCCCAATCCAAAAAAACAAACCCATATATTTATATATGATTATAATGTAATAAAGGACAAGTTACAAGTCACTTAGTGTACCTCTAATTCTCTAACCTAAAGATATGTTTGTTGGAATAATATTTAATTAACTCTTGCAGGAGGAATTGAGTTCAGTAGTTTAACAACAACATATTCCGACCTCTTGATGATCTTGATGGCTGCAAGTTTTAAAAGCTTTTCCCAAATTCTCACTTCTGAGAATACGAGCCAACTATTGACTTGTCAACCATCTGTGCTCCATGGAAAAAAAGGCTATCACAGAAAGACAAAAGTAAAACATTGGGAGTATAATAATGACTTTACCTACTGTTGGATAGTTTAACGCGCTGTATAAAAAGGCCTCATATGCTGATTCTAAAATATGAATCTGTCATGGAACTAAAGCTTTAAATAAATGTGGAGAAGTAAAAAGTACAATACTATCTTGAAGTATACATCATAAATGAGTAAAGTATAGCACACTTCAGTACTACAAACCTGTACTAAATGTCTTTTCTAAACCAAACATGCAATATTTCTGCAGAAACAATGTGGTGTAGAGCAAAGGGGAAGCGGCGACTCACACGGACAAACATCCAGCGGGTCGCTGTTTAGTAAGAGTTTAATATTCCATCTGTGCTACATGGTAATTACAAAAATACAATGTACCGTAAAACATCAAATAGCATCCATACAATTTATAAATAAGATTTTTTATAAATAAGCATGTTTTGGTGACGGTAAGAAAGCTCGCTCGAGATCATGCATGTGAGGCATTCTGGGTACACATCAGGGGATACTTTATAAAATCATAATATAATCTGATAATCGGGTAAGTGCATGACAGTGTGATTACTTTATGCCTTACACAATATAAAAAGTCCTTGTATCTGACTAAATGTTACCGAGAGGTAAACAATGCTGTTCTCAGCTCGTCTCTGTCCAGCCGGAGGCCGTCTTGGAGTCAAAATCAAGGCTTATCTGGGAGAACTGGAACTGAGACGCAGGTGATAAATGATTAAGACTAAAGCCGAGGTTGAAGGCGTTCATATCTTTGACGTTGTGACGCTCGCATGACTTTACAGGAGGAGAGACGATCCTGCTGCTACAGAATTTGAGGCAGTGAAGGTCAAGTTAGGGAGACGTTAAAGGTACAGTCTATAGTTTCAGAGTTTCTTTCATCTACTTCTGCCAAAAGTTTTATCGTCATGCGACAATAAAATCAAAGCAGATGTTCAGAAATACTCTCATTTCGCTGAAGAGCTTTGAATGGATTTCTACTTCACGACAAAAAAACTTGAAGTAAAAAGAACAAATGATCTGTGCATTGTCTTCAACCAGCGTGACTTTTCCATGTGAGGTGAATTTGATAGCAATGTATTAACGGGGTCAGCCATGACCAGTCACTTTAAAGTGAAAGCAGGTGGACAACGAGAGTGCAAACGTTCCAGTAGGCTTGAAGATGTGCTCATTGGAGAAAGGCAAACATGTACAACAATTTAAACATTAAAATTTGAGTTCAGCACGTCACAAATAACATAAAACGTCCGTTCTAAACTAAATGTCAAATAAATAATAATCTGCTATTTTGGCTTTTTCCTAAAATATACACTACCGTTCAAAAGTTTGGGGTCACCCAGACAATTTCGTGTCTTGCATGACCATCACCAGCATAACTGTTTTCAGCTGTGCTAGAATAATTGCACAAGGGTTTTCTAATCATCCATTAGTCTTCTAAGGCGATTAGCAAACACAATGTACCATTAGAACACTGGAGTGATAGTTGATGGAAATGGGCCTCTATACACCTATGGAGATATTTCATTAGAAACCAGACGTTTCCACCTAGAATAGTCATTTACCACATTAACAATGTATAGTGTGTATTTTTGATTAATTTAATGTTATCTTGATTGAAAAAACTGTGCTTTTCTTTGAAAAATAAAGACATTTCTAAGTGACCCCAAACTTTTGAACGGTAGTGTACACATTTTTACAAAGTGCCCCACACCTGTGTGTACGGGTGAATAAGTGTGTATGAATACAAATATGTAGGACATTAGTTTAGAGTGCGTTGGAAACCAGTGAAGTCCATCACACAAACACTTCTCTCCGTAAGTCTTGTTCCTGAGCAGCTTTCGGTGGCAGTGCGGGGCCGGGGAACGGTGCGGCCGTGTGTGTTTGTGCGTCGGCGTCCAGCTGCGTGTCCGGTGTGGACGGAGGGCTGAGGAACGAGTCGTAGTCGAAACCTTTGAGAGGCTGCAGGGACAACGCAAGGCCTCGGCGAGCTTTGGCCGCGCGGTCCGGTCGCTCTCTCAGCTCCAGAATCACCTGAACGACAAGAATAACAACAACGTTGCTCCTCCGAAAATTCACAATTTGACCAACAACCAAACTGTCGACATTCAGGCATTCATCCGTTACCCCCACAGGCTGGCGCTGCAGTAGGGCGAGGTCAAAGGTCGTTCCGTGGAAGAACGTTTGGCGTTTGAAACGGTCGAGGCTCCTCAGGCGGCGGGTCGGAGTTTTGCACAAAAGCTGGACGGAGAAACGAAGGTCGCGATATGATTTTACAACTATAGCCAAACTTAAAACACTGGTGCACGTAATCAAATAGTGAGAAGTGCAGATTTGAATGTGTTGCCGCTGTCGTGGCCATTTGTCCTTCGAAATCAAACAAAACTATAAATCAAATTGCCACTACATAAAGTAAGAAACCATCGGCCACCCTGGTGCATTCTGGTCCTGTGCCTACACACCTCTACATAGAAACACAGGTGCCCAGTGTTACCCAATCAGTGAACCTAAAACTAAATGTATTAAACTAAACTACAACTATCATAAGAAACAACTAACATATCAAAATATAACCTAAACTAGAATGGGCACTCAGTAGAGCGCATACCTTCGCATATCACAAGATTGGGCATTGAATTATGAACATTTTGGCATTAGTTGCATGCCAATTGTATAAAAAATTGACCGTGCTATGGTAAAAAGAAGATTTTGACCTTTCCATGACCTTGACCTTGACATTTGACCCGATCGATCCCAAAATCTAATCAAATGGTCGCCGGATAATAACCAATCATCCCACCAAATTTCATGCGATTCGGTTTAAAACTTTTGTTGTTATGCGAGTAACACGCATAACAAATAAATAAATAAATACACGGCGATCAAAACATAACCTTCCGCATTTTCAATGAGAAGGTAATAAGCAATGAATTAATCAATATTGCTTTCCAATAAAACTAAATGCAAATGTCAAAATAAATAGCTCTAACAGTCGCTATACGATGACACTTGATGACGCGCTACTATGATGACACGCGTGTTTAATTACCTCCGTTATTAACAGAGCCAGTGGGGAGCTCAGGTTGAGGGGCATTTCATACGGAAAACACCTCACTCTCCTCAGCATGCTGCAGTGGTCCGGCTCTGGGGGCATGGGGAACTGAGAAGAGGTGGATGGGTACGTTAAGAGAAATAAGCTCAGGGTGTTTCAATTCACCAAAAAGTCAGATTTAGATTTTTACATGACAAAACACCAAGGCTTCTAATGACAAATTTAAAGAAAACATAAATCCCTTTTGAGTCCTTTAAACTGAATGTAAAATGACCTCATGAAAAAAAGCATCTAGTATATTCTACACAACTTTCTTTTACGGCAAAAACAACATCAGCGCTGTCACTGAATGAAGGATTGTGAGTAATATCTGCTCATCACGCCGAGCCTACCGGCAACAAGATCTCACCTTCCCAGTCACCAATGAGAAGAGCAGGATACCCAGCGACCACCAATCAGCTGCATGGTTGTAGGGTCCCCCGCTGAGCACCTCTGGGGCTGCGAAGCAGACAGAGCACGTTCACAGCACTGCATGTCGGATATTTGTATACATGAAGATATTTATTTCCCAGTAAAACAGATACAAATAATGCAGAATTCAATTCAATTCAATTCAGTTTATTTGTATAGCCCAATTTCACAAATTACAAATTTGTCTCGGAGTGCTTTACAATCTGTACACATAGACATCCCCCCCAAAAAACCTCACATCGACCAAAAAAACTCCAAATAACCCCTTCAGGGGAAAAAGAAAGAAACCTGAGGAGAGAGAGGAGGAGAGGGATCTCCTAGGATGGACAGATGCAAATGTAGTAAATGGTACAAGGACAGATTTTAAAAAAATATACAATCAATGAATATGACAGAGTGTATGAATAGTTCATAGTAGGCATATTCGAGACTGGACGATCCATCAGGCAGATGGGCGGGGCGGAGGGGAGGAGGGGGAGCGGAGCAGTGACAGGACAGTGGAGCAGGAATCACAGCATCATCGACGACCAGAGATCAGATAGAGTGAATGCTGATATCATATCCCTCATAGGGTGGTCGAGACCCCAAAGGAAAAGGACTCGAAGGAGAAAGCAGAGAGAGAGCAAGTGTAACGGAGATGAAGATTGAGATGAAATTCAGAAAAAAGAGAGGAGAAGCACTCAGTGCATCCTAAAAGGCCACCCTGCAGCAGCTAGCATATAGCTATATCAAGGGGCAAACCTGGCTGGACCATTCACAACCTAAATCAAAAGTCAGTCAAAGGTCTTCAGTCTCAGTCTAACGAGAAGACTGTGTACTGTGTCTGACTGAAATTGAAAATGGGAAGCTGGTTCCATAAATACAGAAAACTGTTATTTTGTCCTCTGCAGATGTGGTGGAATATTTCTCACCCATATACTGGATGGTTCCACAGATGGTAAAAGCTCTTCCTCCTCTCTCCAGTCGACGGGACAAACCAAAGTCAGCTAAGCGCAGGTGTCCTGGAACATACCAAATTCTCCACATCGTTACGTGCACGTGACATGAGCTTCTCCCGACTGATGCAGTGACAACTGGTATGAAATATATAAATAGGAAATGTAATTGGGGGCCAAGGCTTTGCTCACTCAGTGCTAACAGATGTTTGCATGAATGTGCATTGAGAGACAGATGTGCAGTCAGGTGAATGTGCATTGAGAGACAGATGTGCAGTCAGAAGTTCCTCTGGAAGCTTCGACTCCCCACCAGAGCGATGCTGCTCTCTACTGGTTTGGACTCACCGTTGTCTGTAAGCAGGATATTCTCCATCTACAAAAACAGAGCCAAAATGAATAAATTAGACACTCATTCATATTAACAAATGTACAAATTGAACTACGATAAGAAAAAATATTTTCGTACCAGAATTTCCAGAGCATTATATAGATTTTTCTCATTATTAAGTTGAAAGTTCATTCATATTTTTACGCACAATGTTGGCGTGTTTTAATCATGCACCAAAAGAAAAGCCATGTAATGTAATTTGTAGAAAATAGAAAAAATATATTGCAAATAGCTACAGGAAAAACACTTCATATATTGTATTTTAACTGAATTAATACATTTTAATGTAATTCTACTTCAAAAATATATAAATGTACAAAAGGAAAACTTTAAATCCAAGTATAAAGTATTCAGTCTCTAAAGTTTATTACTGGGAACCAGACAATTTATTGTTTGAGAGCAAAACTAGACTTTTTTAAACAATGATGATGCACAAGGACTGCTGAGTTGGCTTGTTTACACAATGACACATTTCATAGGGCCGTTACTCAGAGGAATGGGACACGCGGAAAAACAAAATTTGATCAGGATAAAATGTAGTCCTGTTTCCTGATATCTATATAGACTTATGGAGAAGTGTATTTATACTGCTAGGATTGAGGTGTTGCCTCCATGTTAATGGATGATATCTTGTTAGTGGTTTCTTGAATTCTCATGTTGGTCAAATGTTTGACACAACGGAAATAAAAACAAATTTTTTTTACTCAGTAACTAAAGGCAGATAATATCCAAACTCTTTGTTAGAAAGAAATGCATGTGTCTGCATTTTATAGACCATTAAACAGAATAAATTGTTTTGTGAAGTTGGTCCAAAGCTTGTGAATGTCCTCCTTCTCTTACCTTCACATCTCTGTGAATGATCCCAAAGTCGTGCAGAAAACCTGCACACACAAAAAAACAGCAAAGAGGAAGAAAAATATAAAAAACACAACTAAAATGTTTTAAATCCTTCTGATATATCTCAAACCTACGGCACTGCTTTGTTTCTATGGGAGATGCTTGGAGAGCTCCTCTAATATTAATGAGTCTTCTTTTTATAATTACTTAGAATTGAATAATGCTAGCTCGGGAAACCTTCCTGTAGTCACCTCTGATCTAATTAGGATATTTGAGGGTAAAAGAGAGGTGCTTCATGTGTATGTATTTTATTTTTTATATTTAATTTTCCAAATATTTTCACAATGCAAGAGAACATGCAGAGCATACTACATTAAAAATTAAACAGAAAATAACAAAGCAAGTTAGGAAAATATATATTTTTTAAATGCACAAGTTCAAAATTAAAAGTAAATAGATAATTCTCCCCACGCAAAGAGAAAAAAATTATATATATATATTTTTTAAATTAGCAAAAAGGTTGGTGCATAGGATGATGCAGAAATACCGCAATGACACAGTGCGTTCATGTGCATGTATTGTAGCGTATGCTCACCAAGCGCACATCCCAACTCTGCTGCAAACACTCGCACCGTGTCCTCTGGGAACTGACCAATCATCTGCCAGTAGGTGTACAGGTCTCCTGTGCTGCAGTAGTCGCACACTGGGGTCGGAGAGAGACAGCATTAAAAACATGTTTCTGTCCTGAAATGTGTGTGTGTGTGTGAGGAGTTGTGAAGGTCAGCGGGAAGTGGAACACACACTCGTGAAAGAACGTAAGGAAAGAGGAGAATAATCTGGAAGTGAGGACAGAGTGAAACTATATTTCTCTACAAACCAAAAACAAGAGATTTACAGTCTGCCAAGCACACAGTCTTAGAAAACAAAGGCAAAAAGGTAGGTTGAGGTAAAAAAAAAGGTGCAACGCTGTGTGTGTGTGTGTGTGTGTGGATTAATGGATTATCCCTTTCTTCTTGTAATACATGAAAATGGCTTTAAATCGTCTATGCCCCGCATGTACATGCGAGGCTCGATGATTCAGGGATGATTCAGTGTTTAAGAGCCGGCTCTCCTCTCTGTTGACGGGTTTTTCCTGAGCTGCAGCAGCGTCCACGAAACATCCGTTCCTCGGGCTAACTTTGCTCTCTTTTTCACGGGAGGGGGGGGGGGGTAGCAGACAAACTGGGTCACACTCGGTGGTTGAGTTTTTTTTTAAAAGGGTGAATGCTGTGGAGGAGAGGGAAAAGGGGACACAGCGGTGCAGTGGTGGGTAGGGGGAGTGTACGGGTCTCAAACTGGGCAAGACAACCAGAGTAAAAAATACTTTTTTGGGAATCTCTTTTTCTTTTGGTCATCTTGTTCTTGGCGTCGGAGGATTGTGAGGAGTTTCTGGACTACAAGTGTTGAGGTGAAACCAAAGGTGAGGGGTGGGGGGGGGGGGTTGGGTAGTGGATCTGGGTTGGATCGGGTCACTGGTCTCTGGCTGACTCACTAATGTAGAGGTGGCGCTGAGTCTGCCAGCAGTCCTGGAGGTCGTGGACAAATGGGTGGCGGACCTGACGCTGCGGGCAAAAGTCCAAGATCGACCTGAAAAAAATCTCAATTCTGGAGAGCGCTCTCTACCGCCATCCTCACCGGGTCTGACCAATTTTCTGAGGTTTTACTTAACTTACAACTTACGATGCCGTTGGTGAAATTCAAAGACGCAAAATTGACATGTTTGAAAATGAAAATGGTTAAAATGAGACATCACAGATGCAGCATTTGAGATTTTAAATATCTAAAAAAGTGTATCAATTACAGTGTGTCCCACAACACATCAGATGAGGACTGAATACCATCACAGCATAAGCTTGATTATTGGATATGTATAATAACATTACCTGTATCTAATTCTATACATTTAACATGTGAGTTAGATCTTAATTCTGCAAGAGAAAAGGAAGGATAACCTTCACGTAATCCTCTCCGGATACAGGAAGGTCCTGATTTATATCCATTTATACGGCCTCCTCTGATAGGTTGAGTATAAACCTAACTGTTTATCCTTTTGCCAGCTTAGAGAGACCAATTTAGTTTTCATTCAGGACTATTTCCTAAACAAAAGCAGAGATTAATGTGTAAACTGTTCCCAAAACAAACCTGGACAATAACTTCTTCTTTGGACTGCTCCAACACCCCGAGACGTAGAATCTCTGATTTAGGTATAACCTGTGGGACGTCAAAAATACTGAGATGAAATAAGACCACGCAAATGCACAAAAATATACATTTTATTATTACATCTTACTGTGACAATGGCAGTGATTTGTATATTAAAAGCCTTGATGGCTACAGTTAAAAAGACACTTTTATTCAATTTTACAGGTTCAATAGAAGTATTATGTCAAACCCAATCTATCTCATACTGTCCATCTCACTATTTTCAATTTGCTGTTCATTTGTGGCTTTAATCAATCAAAAAATGCATTTTAAACTTGAGATTCAAGCAGAAGACTCACTTTGACCGCATATGTTTTCTGCTTGGTCTTGTCCTTCACTTTCAGAATGGGTCCAAAGGAACCTTTGGCGATGTAACTTAACACCTGGTGGAGTGAAACACAGTGACAGGCAGAGAGAGAGAGATACCATCGCACAGACAGTCATTATCCAATCAGAATCAAGCCGTACACATGACGTGTGTCTGTGTTGGTAAATGAGTTCGACCTGAAAGTGTTCGTGCCCAGGCACCGTTTTGTGGGGGAATTCGGGCAGGAACATGGTGATGAACCCCGGCAGGCTCCACTCGGCTCTCATCTTGCCCGGGCCGACTCCCGCCAGCCTCAGCACGTGCTCCGGGATGTCGGGCGCTTTGCCGTGGAGCATTCGATGCTGGCCCAGGCGCAGGGCGGGTGGCGCCAGGCGACATAGGCCTGCTGGGATAGACAGGCCCATGCTAGAGAGGAAGCCACGCCACCCAGACGAGAAGTCCTCATCTTCATGCCCTTCATTTGACCTCTGGAGGGGAGACAAGGGGACGAGTGATGCACAGAAGAGTATCACGGCACAGATTAGGAAATAAATGGTGCTGCCGGTGCAACATTATGGATCATGTCTGTGAAAATGCTTTCTGGGAATTTTCTACAAAGATCTTCAGGGCCTCGCTCGGATTATTCAGCATTTTTAGCCAACATTCCCAGAACTATCCACTTGTGTTTTATGCCATCAACACTTATTATTAAGGCAGATGTGCACTGCAAAAAAAACCTTTCTTAATTAACTTGACTTTTTCACAATTTAGAATCTCATGAGCCAACAGTGCTGGTCTAAGCTGTGCAGGACAAAAAGGAAGGCCTTTTAACAATATATTTATCTTCAGTTTAACCGGGGGAGGTAAGCATTTCTTCATATAGGCTACACGCACTGGGGGAGCTGCTCAGTGCACACACACACACACATCTTCTGCTATTGGAATACAGTCCGTCTCCATCTCTGTAGCTATTGGACATATCAATCACGGATTTTCTTTGCTATTCAGAAATGCCAATCTCTGCATATATAGGAAGTTAGATTGAGCATTTTATTTCACTTTGTGTCCTTGTGCAAACCCACTACAACGCACAGGTGGAGATGGACGCTCACATTTAAGATTGACCAAGAAAGAGAAAATAATGCTTGTTCTATATCCAATCTGCAGTCAGCCGGTGTGCGGTATTAACTGGTTTTTGAATTAACTGGTTTTGGTACGCGTGCATGAGGCAGAAGCTAGGTAGGGTGTGGCTCGAGTTGCTCTCAGGACCCGTCTCGACTAACTAGAAAATTCACATCATTAACCTCTCTTCTCTCTGTTTTGATGTTTTGCTGGAATTTTTTAAAGACTAAATACGGATACGGAGGAGGATGTGATAAAATGATATGAGTTTGTGACTGTGTAGCGAGGAGCGAGAGACGACGCGGAAACAGGATAAAGTGCTGACTTGTGACTCAGCTGATCAATACTCAATATACTTCACAAAATGCTCTTGTTGTCAGTCTGTTGTCAGTCTGATATTTATTATATGACGTGTTATCGAGAGTCCAGTCGATGTGTGCAGACCACAGTGTACTATGAAGTGTGTAGCCTGTGTAGCATTGTTTACACCCACCGCACCCCTGTCAGCCTGTGATAAACTCAGATTAAATTGTGATACAACACTGTGCTCTGTACACTCTTATGTCTCTTATATTTTATATCATAGACTACGGGATCGATCTATACTCTACCCTCAAATATACTCTGTGCCTGTCTCAGCTCACCAGTGACTGTTAAAAATTGACCTGTTATTACGTGTGCATAACACACAACAATGAATAACTACACACATACAAGAGTGCTTTTAGACATTAGAGCGATGGAGCTCTCCTCGATTTCGTTTTCGTTTAACGTTCACGGCACGAGATCATACCACATGACCCCACTATATATAAAACAATAAAAAAAAAAAAAAAAAGAAAAAAAATACAATAAAAAAAAAAAAAAAATGGATAAACTTGTTCTCGTCCTGCCTTGTTTCTTCTGTTGTTGTTTTGTGTTTTTTTGTTTCTGAACTACCACCCTTTGTACGATTTTATTTTTACAATAACTTTACATTACAATGTAAAAAAATAATAACAATACAAAAAAAGTAATATTAGGATTAATATAGTATTATTCATATTATATAATATAATATATTAATATCTTCTTATCATACCCCCTTTTCAGTTGCACTACAACAGCCCATTTGCAACAAACAACGGGATGCATGGTTAGGTGCCGCTTTAATTGATTATCAATTTTAGTATTATCAGTATTAGTCTATTATTAATTAATCTAAAACTCTGTTGATCGTAAACGTATAGGATTAACTCTCATATGAATATGGCTATAGCTGCCTGGTAGTGTGTGTGATTGATCGCGTTGATCGCGATGCGTATCGCTTATCCATTTTTTTTTTTTATTTTCTTTAGTCAACATTAAATTTATCGATATGAGTCAAGTGATATATGTGTCGTGAAGGTGGAAAACGTTTCGAAAATAAGGCTGAAATCCTAAACGAGTGCTGTATCACAATGCTCCCGTCATGTGTCTAAAGACACGCTGACAGCGTGTGTTATTCTGTATGTGTTTAATCTGGATCACCTTAAACTGCACTGTAGTAAGAGTCTGGTTGGAGAGTATAGTTACGAGGATAGTATAAGTATACATGAGTCGAGAATATACAACATAAAGAATCACAGACGCATCGAGTCGAGTCACGACACCAGTCAATCAAGTCAGTTTACTGACAGCCCGCTGTTCGCTGGTTGTAAGCAGCAACAGAAACAACAGCTAACACTGGTTGAACACTGTATGATAACCTGTATCGTATAACATAAAAGACAACACGTATTAACATATTTAACATTTATACACATAACAAGTATATCAAACATTTGGCAAGAGCAGTCACACCATGCTTGTCTGAACATCGTGTCGTCAGCTCTCCTACTAGCCTCCGAACAGGTATCACATTTTACAGCAAAGTCATCCAAGCATCTATAAAACACATCATTTATCAATCAGTTTTTTACAAATTAGTCGATGTTGTGTTAGTAACAATTTTAAGTTAGGAGGAAGAAATCGACAGACCCAACAAGTTTTCAAGTCCTGCCAGGCAACTCCTGAGACACACCAGCCACTCTAAATAAATTCACCAACACCTACCAGCCGGTCACACACAACCTTCTCCTCTCCCCCCGGGCTGTACCCCGGATGTGTGTAATCAACCACGCAGGAAGTTATTTTTAGAACCAAATGAAAATGGCACATCTATAGTCACTTGAGAAGAATGAACTGCAATCAATGTGACATCCACATGACGTCGAAGCAGAGGCAGAGCAACGGCAGGGTTTAATTTGGACGTTGTTTTTAAGGCGTTCGATGGCAAATTGATTTCGCCATTACCGGAAGCGTGACGATGTTTTCTTCAAAGTAAAAGCATAAATATGAAAAAAAAGTGCTACTTATGAAGAGAACAGAAACGATTTTCACAGCACTATAAACTACACATGTATTAACTACGCAATTTGAATACAATGTAATCCCATATATTGCTTTAAAAAAAACCGTTTATCCGGGATTGTCACCGTCGTTGCTAGCCCGGGAACCAAATAATCGCCATGGAAACGGAACCCCCCCTCCCCCTCCCCCTCCGTGCGTCACGCCGTCGCAACCAGGAATTTGACTCCACTCACCTTCCTGTTTTTACTCCCGTCGGCCCCCATCAGTGTGACGGGGACAGCAGCACCGTCAGCCCCGTGCGGCGGCTGCTCCTCATCCAGCCACTCACATTGAGCTGTACGCGCCTTCCCCGCAACCCGTCAACAGTTTGTGTACAACACAGATTAATTTAGAGGTCAAGAGGACGCTGACTCGTGCGTTTTCTCAACAATCTGCAGGTGAGCAGGCTACCCGGTGCAGAAATGTGAAAGATATGGCGAGATAAAAACAAGTTAATCCCGAGTATGGGGACCGTAAACACAAACCCGCCCACATTTTAGCTGTCCAATGAGACCGCGACCTGGTGTCCAGCCCCCTCCCCCTGCTCGGTTAAACCAGAGCTGCAGACATCCTCTATCTATACATTCTCATAACCATTATCAAGGCAAAGCTCAAAGCAAGTTTTGTGTTTGCGAGAACATGATGCATGCATGAATAAAACGATGAATGCATTCTGTAGTCCAAGGTGTTTAATCAACAGCCACATCCAATGCTTCAGATCACTTGTTCTAAGATTAACCCGAGCATGCATATTCTTGTGCTCTCAACACGTTACGAGAAAAGAAACCCACAAGGGCAACATTAAGGTACATTTATGTTTTTAGCTCAAGCTGCAAGGGAAGATGATCTTACAGGATGGAGTCAAGTGAGGTTGGAAATGTTCACAACTGGGCCACACACACACAATCCTCTTGATTTAACGACTCAAATAAGACTTAATGAAGTAAAAACCAAATCCAAACAAAGACATGTCATCCCAAGTGCCTTTTATTTGGGACAAAGAACAAATAAAGCAAACAGTGCCATCAACATTTGACTTTCACATTTCTTAATGAATGTGTGGTCATTTCTACAAAATAAACCAAACTGTTGAGCTTTAAATAAACAAGTAGAAAAGGTTTCGTCAATCCATGTGAGAGCGGTCGGGGTGAAAGCAACAGCAGCAGCAGCTGGAAGGCCTCGGCTTCAGTCATCCTCCTCATCAAAGTCCTTCTTGCCTTCCTGGGGAGTTTTGGGTCCCCCTGCTGGTTTAGCCATGATGATCTGCAGGGAGAAGAGGCGGCGGTCAGTCGGTGCTTTACGCTTTATGGAAACCAAGAGCACGGAGGTCCACGCGGCAGGCTGGAGACCGACGCAGGCAGGTTAAACTTTTACAGATCGATAAGCAGACCTGTTGGACCGTAGTAGGCGAGGGAAAAATTCTTAAATAAATGTTGAAAATCTTTGCTTCAAGTCATGTTCATATCATGACGTTGGGCAATATTTTCCAAATCACAGGGCTGATTTAAATCTCTAAAGATACCAAAGTGGGCCAGCTATGATTATGAACTATTCGTAAACACATATGGGCATCTGTATGCTGCAAGAGAAAATGTGCCGCAATGGAAAAATGCAATCGATGCTTTAAAAGACAAGAGAAAAATATCAACCCACCATCCGGTTAAATACTGGGAATAATCTCAGCCCTTCAGGCAGTTAACGATCATTTAATCTGATTTATACTTCTCTTCAAGGTGGTGTAAATAAATCACTGTTCTGGTAGTTGAGGACGTGGAATGATATCTGGAGACGCCAGAGTTTCTGATAAAGTAGAACGGCTTCACAGCGTGACAGAAAACAAAGCCGCATATCTACATGTTCCCTTTACATCAAATTGTATTACATGCAACATTTAAAAATTCTGCACCAGCCGGAGGACGTCCACTGCAATAAATAAGAGTCCATGCATCATGCCATCAAACCATACTGTATCCGCTTTGTGCACGTTTACACGAGTGATTTAGTTCGCCGTCAGTGACACACTTGGTATTATTGAAAAACACTCGAGAGGCGTCTGTTAGTAGTGACAGGCAAAAGAGCTTCAGTGTCCTGTGAGCACATCTGTGTGAGTAAAAAAAAAAACCACACACGCATTCCAGGACCTACTGACGGAGGAGGGAGTGCGTGTGCACACGCCCTCTAATGATGAGTGTCAAAATTATCAGGCGCCTCATCCCACTCGTCCTTGTCCCAGTTGCCGCTCTGCTTGGGAGTTTTGGGTCCCCCTGCAGCTTTAGCCATGATGATCTGCATCGCACACGTATACACACACCAACGTCAACTACCGGGAGGCTATTGATTCACTAAGGCCTTCCCAATAACACTTGACCTGCCGAATTTCAGAACATCATTTGTTTTTTTTATCAAAACTGAATAGGATCAATGTTTGTAACAAGTCATTTCCTTTATGTGCATCTAAACCTGCTGAGGAAAAAGTTAAACACCAAGTCTTTCATTAAAATACACATACATATTGCATCCAGTTTATGCGTTTTTCCATTATAATGAACAAGTAGGGGCTGTAGTTTTTTTAATTAATACCCCATACACTGCCATAATGCTCAATTATACAAATACAGTAGATGTGTCATACAGAGCGCCTGAAAAAAAGCATTATTAACTTTTGTTTGTGGCATGCTTCCTAAATTTTTTTATAAACAGTATTACTATTTAGCCTTTTCAAAAAATTGAAATACATTTTGTTCATTAGGAATGAATGGACGGGAATCGAAGTTGGAAAATGTTGAGACTGCCCTGTGGTGGTTTTGGTCTTTTAATATAAATTGTTTTCAGTAAGAATTAAAAAACAATTGTGCTATTGTCCTTTAAACATTATATGTGCATGATTTGGAAGTTGCTTTTAATCATCTGCGTTGCGAGTATCGGCGAGTTTTTCTACACACCTGGTCGACTCTCAACACTGTGACGGCGGCGTTGGTCGCCAATTTGATGCCCCAGTATTTGACGAGGTACGGCTCCAGAATGCCACCTTCAAGCATGTCCTTCAAAGCGGGGCCTTCTCCCTAAAAACACCACAGCAACAATACCAGTGATCAGAACCAAACACAAACATCTAGTTACATTTATACAAACATAAATGTCTCTGCATACAGGAAAACAGAAGTTGGATGAACTTATGCGATAGTAGCCACACGCTAAATGTGCATGATTATGATTTATAACCGGCCACATTGTTGAATGTTAAATCAACCAACAGACCTCACTATGATTAAAATGCATCTTCTCCCGTCTCACCTCAATGTCGAAGCCGATGTTTTTGTTTCCCTCGTGATGCGCAGCGTACATCTTGGAGATGAGCTCGCTCCCCTTCACACCAGAGTTCTCAGCCAGGGCTCGTGGTAGAGCCTCGAAGGCTTCGGCGAACTTCTTAATGGCATATTGATCGAGGCCCGGGCAGGACTACAGAGAGCGGAGGGATGGGGAGAAATAAGGTCATGTTTCTGCAATACATCAGTCCGAGATGCAGTGAAGACAAAAAGGGCAAACCCCGGAGGAAAGCCGTTTGTCTGAACCTGGTGTTCATGAACTCAAATCTGCATACCTCTCCATACAGGGTGATCTGTTTGGCCAGTTCAATCTCAGTGGCTCCGGCTCCAGGTACCAGTCGCTTGTCCTAGAGACAGGGAGGAACACACAGCTGTTGTTCAGACCGAGCAGTAAATGAAAGAAACTAAAGGGAAGCTGAAACACTAACGGCATCATAAATATTCACTTAGACTGTTGAGATTAGTTGATACTTATAAAAAATGATAAACGCAATGTGTGTGTTGAAATGGCAATAACTTAAAATAATTGACAGACTCTTTAATGTATATATCTCTTATTATAAAAACCCTACAGTGATTTCACTTACCCGGACCAGAACCTTGAAGGTGTTGACTCCATCGTCGACGGCCCTCTCGATGTCGTCCATCAGGTTGTTAGTGGAGCCTCTGATCAGCACCGTTGAGATGACACCGTCGTCCTTCTCTGTTTTTAACAAATCGAGACCAAACGATATGTTGAGCCCACGGTTCAAATGAAGCAAATAGCAGGTGTAAAATTAAACATTTAAAAAGCGAGCCCGGGGCAAAAGAATGACTCACCGTGTTTAAAGACCACCACCTGAGTGTCGCCCACCTCCTCGATGTACACATTGTCACAGTGACCCATCTCGTCTGGAGTTGGGGCCGTCTAAGAAACAACAAAAACATTATATAGGACACAATGTTAATTTTATTATGGCCGATATACCTGATCTGAAGAAAACATGACGACACTCACCATCCTGGGCAGTGCGATGGCTCCCAGAGTCTTGCACAACCTCCTGAGGTCCCACTTGGAGTTAAGCCTGAAGGGGGAAGGAGGCAGATTGAGGACATTGTGATAAAAAGGTATACACGACCACAAAGACCATGCAATAAATCTACACGGGCATCTCTCTCGACATTTATTTTGAGGACATTTTCATGAAAACTTTAATAGGAAAAACTGTTGGTAGGTCTCCACTAATTTGAATCCTCAGGTCATGTGGGTCTTACCTGACCACCATGAGCTGGTACTTGTTGGCGTAGTGCAGCGCCATGTCGGCCACTTTCCCCCCAGTGACCACCACGGTGGCGCCAGAGTCCTTGATGGCCTTCACCTGAGCCTCCATCATATCCTCCTCTCCCTTACTGAAGTCCATAAGCTCCTTTGCAGTTTTTATCAGCACTGTGCCCTAGGAGAAAAATAAGGTTGTTAGCACCTTAAACCAGAAGAATAGGCTTTTTTTAGTAGGAAAAGTACCCACGTTACTTCAAACTTTAAGTATTCACTACCTTGGTCTCCGTCATCATGCAGTCAAAGGGACAGGAGAAGATGGCGATCTTGGCATCTTTTACTGATGTGACGTCTCCCTCGGCTTCCTTCTTAAAAACCATGCCGTAGAGCACGGAGGACGCCGTCAGTCCACTACCCTGAAAACGCCAGACATTAAATTGGATGCAAACTACGCATACAAACACGGACCGAATATATTCAATGGATACTGCTGCTTACCAAAATCTTGCATACTCTGACGTTATCAACATTGAAATTTCCAGACTCTGGGAAGATGGACACTGTAGAATAAACAAGTAGAGAAGAAAGTTAGAGAAAGACCAAATAAATATTACCATCTAGTTAATCCTCTTTAATAGCCAACAGCTAGTGTTTAGGTGGTACATTAAGAGGTACATTGTCACGCGGATAAGAGGGCACTTTAACTATCGCACATGTATTGAGAGTGTGCTGTTGGTACCACCTTCGGTTGCCTTCTAGTCTAGGTAGTCTGGATTGTCGACTCACCACAGGCCTGTGCGATGAGGTGGCCGAGGAAGTCTTCGTTGCCGTACTGTTTGCTCATGACGGCAGTACGAATGAGAGAGGTCACCTCCTTAATGTCACGTAGGTTCTCTGCTGAGGAACACACGCAGTCCGACAGGATGTCCAGAGACTTTTTACACGCCTTCTCGTAGCCTTCAATCACCTGGAAACAAAGACAAAAGGGGATATTGAGCAAATGCAGAAATGAATTCCGTCGGTATGTTTTGCAGATTACTGTGTGAATATGTCACGAGACTCAAGTCGATATATTGATGTGAATTCAGTGTCTACATGTGTTCACCTCTGACACTGACAGCCCCATTCGAAGAAGCTCTTCAGCCAGCTCCAACAGAGCTCCAGCAAACACCAGGACAAAGTTTGTACCATCTCCAACCTCCTGCTCTTGCATGTGGGATGCCATTACAATCATTTTGGCGGCAGGATGCTGCACCTGTAACACAAATGTAATGGAAACTGTTTAATTTCCTCATTTATAAATCAATCCCATATGCAGCATGTTACATAAGAATGTGTGGTTTCCACACCTCAAGCTCTCTGAGAATCGTTGCGGCGTCATTGGTGACGAAGAGCTTCTCCAAGTGGTTGATGACCATTTTGTTCATACCTGAAAAGCAACACGGTCATAGTTAGACATCAATGATTGTTGTCTTAATATACATATATATTTTATTTTGTATTTTATATTTTACTTTGGATACTTTGCAGTCATTGTATTATATTTGTATATATATATATATATAGATGTTTCATTTTATATACAGGACTGTCTCAGAAAATTAGAATATTGTGATAAAGTTCTTTATTTTCTGTAATGCAATTAAAAAAACAAAAATGTCATGCATTCTGGATTCATTACAAATCAACTGAAATATTGCAAGCCTTTTATTCTTTTAATATTGCTGATTATGGCTTACAGCTTAAGAAAACTCAAATATCCTATCTCTAAATATTAGAATATCATGAAAAAGTATACTAGTAGGGTATTAAACAAATCACTTGAATCGTCTAATTAACTCGAAACACCTGGAAACACATTTTCAAATGTTTGATTTTGTTTTGCTGTTATAAATCTTTTTTTTTACTTGGTCTGAGGAAATATTCAAATTTTATGAGATAGGATTTTAGAGTTTTCTTAAGCTGTAAGCCATAATCGGCAATATTAAAAGAATAAAAGGCTTGCAATATTTCAGTTGATTTGTAATTAATCCAGAATGCATGACATTTGTTTTTTTAATTGCATTACAGAAAATAAAGAACTTTATCACAATATTCTAATTTTCTGAGACAGTCCTGTATATATATAAACTTCATTTTGTATTTTACTTGTATACATCTATATCTTTTATCCCTGTTTTTTATATTTTATATTTATATTTTATTCTCGTGTGTTTAGTTTATTGGTGCTGCTACTGTGACGACAAATTTCCCCTTGGGGATTAATAAAGTATATATCTATCTATCTTATACATTGTATTATGTAAAAACTCAAAATATTTAACAAAAACACATCTTACTAATCGAGTAGATAACTTACCATTTGGCCCATAGGCGGTGCGTGTGGTCTGAGAAAGCTCCTTACAGGCTTTGATGTTACGATAAACGGCCTCTTCAAGCCCTGAAAAGTGCTGCACGAGAGAAACACAGGAAAAAAGTCAGACTTTTGTACATAATGGAGTTTCGTCTCATCTCTTATACTGTAGAAATGATTATCCATATTGGATATCCCGGACCACCCGCCATCACTTGCTGCAGGGACCGCTGCCACAAGGACAGATACAGGCCACTGCTCTAACACTAATATTTAAAATTAAATATAAATATAAAATTAATATAAATCACTTAACTATAACACCATTACACTGTCTCGCTACATCTGTGCACTATTGTTCTGTTAATTCATTTAATATTAATTTGTTGTGTATGCATTGTGCATCTTTATATTTAATATTGCTTTAATTTGATGTATGAATGCCTTTGTGGCGACCAAATGGCTCCTTGCGGTATTCTCAGTGTTCATGTTAAACAAATGTTTGTTGGCCTTCTAAATAATAACTGATTTAAAAGGAGATTTTAATTAATATATCAGCATTATCCAGGGGGCATATGCAAATTAGACCAAAAGCATGAGTCGGTGCAAGATGAGCTCAAGCTAGCCCACAGCATGAAGCATCTTTGAGCAGCCTGACTCAGGAACTACCAGAGCCTCAGCTCTGTCAATTAGCTCGGTCAACGCTAACTGGGTGTGACGACTGTTCAACAGTCGGTTATTATCACTGACGGTACAACACTACAGACGCATGTTTAAGTGCGAGAGAGAGAGAGAGCGCGAGAGAGAGAGAGAAAAGTGAAGCTACGCAGGCGTTTGTCCACCCGAGCGGCCTCTGGCTTTCTTCTAGAAGTTTCCCCACATGACTGCGAGTGAGCGTGCTAACTCGGCGGCTAACGCTAGCTAGCTAGCATGCTAGGTAACAACCGAACCCTCCGCGTCACCGAACTACCCCGACGGTCCGATTTGCCCTCACCTTGGCGCCGTCCTTCAACATTTGGGCAAAGCCCGGAGCTTTGGGAACGTGAAGAGCCATTTTCGGATGTATAGCAGCCCCGGTGTCTCGGAGAAGGTAGTCGCGGCGTGGGTTCAGCGCGGTGTACAAAGCCGGAGAGACAGGGGAGGAGCGCTTTCAGCGAGGTGTGGGATTAAAGACGGGAAGCAACGAGGGACAAACTGAGCGATTCTCGTTTCACGTGCTATGACTGCGACGCACCACTAGAGGGCAGTGTTGTCCGTGTGACTCATCATCATCTATGTACTTTTAGAACTAAAACTAACATGTATTAATAAAACAAAGTATTAATGATACTTTTGATGCTTTGACAACATTGTTTATAACACTTTCATGCCAATGAAGCCACATTGAATTTAATACATTCAAATAATGGCAATAAAAAGCCTTTTAGGCTAATTGTTAAACAGTGCTTGGTAAAATATACTTAGTTATACAATATAATATAAAGTATTATAAGTATTAAAACAAACGTATTCTCTTACATTAGACATGAAGTTGTTGTTTAGATAAAAAATATGTTGAGCCAAGATATCTAGATTCAATAATTCCACCATCACATAATTTCATCCAATTACTAAATCCTTACTAAAAAGAATGAGTCATCCGTCATGCTGCAATGACATTAAAAGTTTCTTTCTGTTAAAGATCTTCAGCTAATTTACATTCGACCACCGAATGTGATGTGCAGAGGATCGAACTGCTGTAAATAATAAACTAGAAGCAGAGCATCGGAGTTGTGTGCCTCCGTCAACAAGTCAGGTTGCATTTTGCATATAATGTCTATCCCAATGACCTTTAACCTCTCAAATGTAATCAGGTTATCCTTTAGTCCAAATGGAAATCTGAACCAGATTTGAGGACAATTTCTTTCAGGTGTTCCCGAGTGATCGTTTTCATGAGAATGGACCGGACCCACCACATGGGTTCATATGGACGGACACCCCAAAAACATAATGGATGTGAGCACAGCTGTTGCAGGAATGGAGGTATAAAAAGACAAAACTTTTGGGTTGTTGAAACTTCAGTTTTATTGTGACCCCCCCCCCCCCCCCCCCACACACACACACATCTAGGCGCAACATCTCTCTTTATCTGGTTACTGCAGAAAAGGGGTACCGATACATCGTAATGGCAGAGAGGGGAAACGTATCACAACACTAATAGCCTGCTGGATATGGCTTTATAACATAATCATAACATCAGGTCACAAGTCTTAACATCTTAACCCATTACATTTTTTATGTATAAAGTAATAATGCATGAATAGTCCACGGGCAGTTAGAAGTGTGAACCCCTGCCTCAAGGAAAAATATGAGGAAAAGGAAACGTTCACTCAAATACTATGATATAAAAAAGAGTCCCTTCACATTTTGGCATTATCAAATGACATTTTAAAAAAGGACTAACAAATATTAGTAACATTATTGCATATGTATAAAGGACAGGAAAATGCATTTCCCATCCGTCAGTAACTTTAGTGTTGGTTCTGAAATACAATGTTTTTCTTATAAAGATAATTATAAAAACTAGAAAAAAGAGATAATACAAAACTATAATATTAGTATCTGGAAAATGTAACTTATACATTTGGTTGTAGCAGCTAAGAGAGGAACATATACAATACAGAAACCCTTTGGTAGCTACAATGAGGATATTTGACCCACACGAGCTAACCTGAGACGTGCAAACACACAAGAATCCCTCGAGTGTTACACACGTGTGTATACGAGAAAAGAAAGACAAGCTGCCATGTAACAGTCTCCCAGTATCATACCGACAACACTACAAGTAAAATGTAACTGATACCTCAATAAAGATAAATGTGAAACATGGCTACCAAAAGGTCCTGTGTCCTACACACACACACACACACACACACACACGCACGTAGTTCAGGTGGGTTTGTGAATGGTGCTCACGGCCGTGTGGGCCCAGCCTCCCAGGGTGTTGGAGAGGTTCGCGGCTCGCCGTGTGAGGTTTGAGCGACTGAGTTTACCGCTGGGGTCCAACTTCCTCATCACTGCTCCTCCAGAACATTCCCTTGTACTGGTTCTGCAAAGAGAGAGAAAGAGAGAGAACGACTGCAAGTGTTATTAAAATGTCCAACGGCTTCATCAATTTACTTTAAGTTTATCTAAAAAAAAAAATACAGTTACAGGGCTCCAAACTGCGACCAAATGGTCGCATTTTGCGCCTAAAATTAGACACAGTGCGAGTAAATTTTTCATCAACTCGCGCATTTGCGACCAGTAAATTAGCAGATTTCTTTTTTTTGTTATTAAATATTTTTGTTGTTTACAAACTTGTTCTACACTTCAGCCCACTATAGTTAGCGGTAATGCCTGAATGACTGGTTTGCTAACCGACATTAACTCCAGAAGAAGAAGAAAGGAGACGAAAACCGAAGAAGAAGAAGGCTGGCCTGTGTGTGAGAGGGGGGGGGGCTAATGTGTGAAAAGAGGCGCACCGCAACGGAGACACAACGAGGGCGAGGGCCGCAGAGTGAGAGGTCCACGAGGGGATCCTCACCACCGAGCGGCGTCCCCGTCCCCCGAGTTGAATCTCTGGGTCAACTCAGCCGACTCTCACATGTCTGAGCCCTTATAGACTGATGCTCACGGTAAACGCATTCGATCTGGAGCGCGCGAGGGTTTTGATAACGTTAGCGGAAGGATTTAAGTGACAACATCCGGTTTTGCAAAGTTAGCGGAAAGAACCACGTGAAACAACATCCGTTTATCAAAATAAGATGTCGACAAATCATACACTAACATATAAAAGTAAACAATGAACTGATGTTGTATCTTTATAGATAGTTTCTGAGATTTAGCTTAAATTATGCTAACATTAAAATGTTTACTGTACCAAGGAAGAGTTTATAAAAATTAGTCAGTCTTTTGTATGTTAAGAAAAGTCCTGTATATAGATTTCCCCAAGAGTTCCAGGAAATGAATGATGCAGATGTGTTCCATACATATCTGAAATCCTAATAGCAATCAAACAATTTTAATGTATCAATTAGGAAATTTTTCAAAGTAAAAGTTCTAAATGTTTAAAGAAATCGGTAATTTCTTTAATGTTTGAGTTGCTTTATATATGTATTTCCTCATAGTCCTAGGCAATAATGCTACACAATAAATAGAATGCTTCAATCAACACCGTGATCGGTGATTGGTATTATCGGATCGGCAGATACTGATTTCAGTGATCGGTATTATCGGTGATCGGCAGATACTGATTTCAGTGATCGGTGATCGGCACCAAAAACCTGATCGGTGCATCTCTAGAAACCAACAAATGTTTTGATTGGCCACATCGAAGTGCAACATGCACATGCTCACGGTATGTTTTCTCTTCAAATATGTTTAAACTCAATACAGTAACTTCTGAAGAGTTCTCTGTTGTGAATGTTTTGCAGTTCATGAAGGCAAACAGGCATAAGATTGTATATTGTCAAATTATTTATCAGTAATACAGTAAAAATGATGGGAAAACTTTGCAAGTTGGTTTATAGTGTGTCAGGGTTTTTCCTGCAGAGAAAATTTGGGCGCCTAAGCCGTTTTCCGGCGCCTATGACAAATCCCGCGCCTAAGGCAAAAAAAGTCTGCGTTGAAAAACAAAACAACTGTGTTCATCAGGTTCATGTCAGCGAATATGTTCTCAATAGTATGTTTCAAGGAGGTGTGCTCACCTGTGTGCGCGTATCACGGCAGAGCGGCCAGCTGCTGATCACGCACTCAATAGCTCGACTGTATGAATAGAAGGTGCGCGCATGGCGCGCAAAATTTTTTTTTGGGACCACCCAAGACCCATTTTGACCCAGGAAAAAGTGCGCCCCTAAATTTTCTGCTTGCGCCCCTAACATTTTAAGTTAGGAGCGACTGTGCTCCTAGTTAAAAAAGTTAGTCTGGAGCCCTGAGTTATAAAAGTTTTGGTTTTGGTTGTTACTTTTATTTTTAAAAGGGAGTTTGAGCTGCATTTTGTTTATGAAAAGGGGGCTTTAATATAGTTATAACCAAAATGAAAGCAATTGTTGACCTATCAGGGGACAATGTTTCTCAATGTTAAATCTAGTAACACGATGTTAAAGAGGCGCTTTGGTAGTACCATGTTGGTATATATTCATGACCTTGAATTTAGATTAAACACATTCAGATTATTACTTGCAGATAGCCTGGTGAGTACGAGAAAGCATGTCAGCTGATAAGGAGTCAATAAAGCAGTAAAGGAGTAAGGAAGTGACAGACAAGAGCATCCTTTTCCTGGACAATGCCAATAAATCACGAGTCACAAAAAGAGTCTTTTCATTGCAACAGGCCAGAGGCTTTCACAATCACACACACACAGCAGCACATGCCTTTCATTTCACACAATTAGTTCCACTCAGAGCACAGGTTTCCACAACTCAGCTGGTTTTTAGAAGCGTAATGTTTGGATGTGTGGGTTTACCTTCTTCCCTACTCCACAATTAGGGAATAGTTGAACCGCCTGTTGTAGAAGGAAAAGAAAACTTGAGGCCACATGTGAAGCAAACCGATAACAGACCACGGCGCCTCTTTATTATCTTGGCAGGGTTCTTACACATTTTGAACAATGGATCTCCAGGACTTTTCCATGACTTTAAAACAAATGTCCACGACTAAACTGAAAACTCGGTATAAACAGAACAAATTTAGAACATTTTGCGTATTGACAGCGTACGCCGGCTTATATTTTAAGCGTCTTTCTTTAAAAAACATAATAATTATTTCAAACTCGGCGTAAATAAACATGTGATTATAACACATTTCCATGACTTTTCCCAAACTTTTATGATTTAATTTTTTCCCATGACTTTTCCAGGCCTGGAAATTACCATTTTAAAATTCCATGACTTTTCCAGGTTTTCCACGACCGTACGAACCCTGTCTTTGGATTGGTCAAGACCCCGATTCAGCATTTTGAACGGCAACACAGGAAGTGATGTAAATCTGTCCTGCGACCTCTCTTTAGCACATTTCTGTTCTCTCTCTCTCTCTCTCTCTCTCTCTCTCTCTCTCTCTCTCTCTCTCTCTCTCTCTCTCTCTCTCTCTCTCTCTCTCTCTCTCTCTCTCTCTCTCTCTCTCTCTCTCTCTCTCTCTCTCTCTCTCTCTCTCTCTCTCTCTCTCTCTCTCTCTCTCTCTCTCTCTCTCTCTCTCTCTCTCTCTCTCTCTCTCTCTCTCTCTCTCTCTCTCTCTCCGCCCCTCAGTCCCCTTATCTGTCGAATACAGTTTCAAATCCAGCCGGGAAGAATGTGTGTCGGGGGAGGGGGAGGAGATCTGTCGGGGGACTCTCTGGCTGGGTGGGGTGATCATGCGTCTCTGTGGCCTCCTTTGTGCAGAATATTTTTGCAGAACAGAAAATAGAGCGATGGATTCCTCGAACACGCACAACACTCTCATTCACCTAAAAACAGCAACACGCATTCATTCACACGGACAGAAATGCCGTTATTCAGAATTACTCGCAAGGTAAAAAAACACTCAAAATGTAAAAGCCACTAAAATGAAAGAACAGCAATATTAAGAAACACCACACAATCAGTGGTTAATAGTGAATACTCAAAATGAAGATGCTCTACCTGTTGTCTCTGCCAATTATGTTGTCAAAGGCCTTGGACAGATGTTTGAGCCTCCTGATTCCACTGGACACCGACTCCAAATCGCTGTCAAACTTTCTGTTAAGGAAGAAAAACAAAACAGGTATCACATAAACCAGAGTAGCAGATAAAATTTTTAAAAAGCACGGTGTAAACGAATGTCAGGAGACTTACTTCCTCTGGTTCTGTGTGTTGGGAGAGGCAAAAGGACTTTGTAATGCAGCCATGCGGACCAGCTGCCTCCGTCCTCCTCCCTTTTTCACCCCTCGAACGCCAGACTCTGGAGTCCTTCTTCCTCTGGAGCCAGGGGTACGGCGGGGCGTCGCCGCTCGGCCGGGTGTGCGTCTGGGTGTTGCCGCTCGGCCGGGTGTGCGTCTCGGGGTGCGGGAAGTCGACGCGGCAGGTTCTTCCCCGTCACATGTCTGACCCGGGGTCGCCACCAAACACTCGTCACGTGAAAACTCTCTTGTCCTCTGCAGCCTCTGATTAAGGGAGGAAAAGGACACCGGATGATGAGGAGGGAGACACGAATACACACTGTGCTCGATTAGCATTCATGTTGGTCATAAACTGAATTAACAAAGTATGCACACAGGTTTCGGACCGAGAACCTACCTGATAGACTTCAGTAACGGAGTTCCGGGCGCTGCGCGTGAGCTTGCGGACTGCATTGGGCTTTGGCGGCTCTTTCTGGGTTTCCATAGGTTCCACAGTTTGATTTTCTGGGAGGGAGTTGGTCTGGACAGAACGCAGCGGGAGCCGCTTGCGCAAAGTCATCCGCAGAGAGTTCAGTGAAGATGAAGAGCGGAGCTTGCGGAAGCGGTCGGGGTCTTCCGGGGAGCTCTCCGCGTTGTCAGACTCATCCAGGACCGTATGCACTCGCCACAATCCCACGACGGCTTTACCTACTCCATCCATCACTGAAGATGTCATATTGACTGAGTTTACCTGCAAGAGGGGAGGGGAGATTAAGGACAACAATAAACACGCTGTTACAGCAGATTAGCATTACGCAACATCTTTGATAAGCAATTAATCATTTAACTGGAAAAAATACTCTGGTGTCAGCTTCTCAAATGTCAGGATTTTATTTTTCTCTATGTGATCATATGTTATGTGTTACATGCAGATTGAATTAATGCCTTTAGGACCATTCATTAGTCCAAAAAAGCGATTTGAATACTCACACATCACTAAAATTATGACGTGGTATTTATTATTAATGAATAGATGAGCCGAGGATGACAATGCCACACAAAACAGGACGTAATTCAAATAAAAAAGGGCCGATTAAAATTATAATATGAAAAACACGTAAAGTTTAACTCTTCACACTTTTTTAATAACAATATCAGAGTGAGTAAGTTGTGTTGTAAGAAAGTACTGCACAATTATCTGTTTATATGCGATTATTTCTGCGTGCTAAATGTTGATGAAGGACCGGAAGTGCCCCGTGAGAGTTAATCGTGTTAGTGAAAGCTTCGCGGCTATTGTTTAAATACGGACTTGTAGCTTTGCGGACTGACTTGTTTTATTTTACTTTCAAGGTTTTTCCAAAAACACAACCGGAAGGAGCAAATAACAGCGAACTAGTATATTCTTCGTCAAATCTTCCGGAAGGATAGTTAGGTTACTAAATGCAAACTCTTAACAACTAAACGAGTTCAAGAGATTGTCATTCACAAACAAGAGCGAGGATCGCAAACGCACCGTTAGTTTATCGTTGGCCGACGTCATTACGCCAGTTGGGCTTAGCTAATGTTATATAATGTAACGTTAGGTTAAACTATCAACTACCTGACCGGCTTTCTGTCCGCTGGCTCACCTCAAAGTACCAGTTGCGAGGATCTTCTTCTTCTTCAGCTGCGGCTTCTTTCTTCCACCGTTTGAATTTGGCGGTGGACCTCAGACCGCACGAAGCCACGCCCTTCAAGCCCACATAATGACGTCACACGTTATACGTAGGGGGGGGGGGGTTACGTCTCGGTGTGTGGGCTGGTTATCATAGGAGTCTATATGGTTATTATTATCATATTTGGAGACAAAAAATGACGTAATTAAAGATGACAGAAGTTGTTTTGTTTTGTTGTTGTTCGTTTGAAGCACTATTTTATTTGTTTACTTTTTACAGGGCAATGCACACCAATTAACAGTAAAACTGTAAGTGAGCAAGAGAGGCTACATTTTTAACTGCTGTCACAATTTTTTTGAAGGCAGCCTGAAATTACAAAATGTCCAATAACATAATGCAATTAAGATTCATTGTTAGATGGACGGTGACGTATGGATAAAAACTATTCACATATAAGGAAAAGAAAAGTGTACCTACAGTATGAGACACATAACATACATCAACACTAATAAGACAAATGCACATATACAACATTTTAATGTTTTGTACACGTTTTAGTTTCTATAAATCCGTGGGAAATTGAGACTTTCTTTGATTGCAGATTGATTGCATACATCTCTGTAATAAAAACGTAATCCTATCCTCATCACTATAATTTGGTGTTTTTATATTTAGTTTAATTGTCATTAGTATTGTGTATTGTGTATGCATATATGTTGTATATATACATATATATTTTATTTTATATTTTGCTTTGTATGCTTCTATATCTTTCATCCCTGTTTTTATATTTATTTTTTATTTTGTATTCATGTGTGTTTGGTTTATTGGTGCTGCTACTGCTACGACAAATTTCCCCTTGGGGATTAATAAAGTATATATCTATCTATCTATCTATCTAATATCACCATCGCCATGTCACAACTTTTCTGATATATCTCTCCAATGTCCACATTTTCTTTTGGCTATACCGTTATTTCAGATACAATCTCATGTAATCTGTCAAATAAAGATGATCTTTGTGAAGTTTATAATATTCAGTTTTATTACCAAAACATAACAAGTGGTCAATTTAGCACGTTTTTGGGCCAGTTGGTGTTGTTACTTGTATAATGACATTCTAAAAATATTTTGTCAATCGTATTGTACATCCACGAGGAAGACACCTTCCTTACCGATACACTGTGAAGCTCATCTCTTTCTCATGTTAATATTTCATTATTTCTTAATTTGCACATTTACACAGACATTCATTAATCAGGGATAGAGCATGGTTTAAAGTGAAGAGACCAGCAGGTGTTGCTACAGACCTGCATGTGAAAAAAAGCTTCCAAGCACCAGAGCTTTGGTCCACCTTTAGCCAGTGGTGATTTAATAAAGGCATTACCAAGCCTGCGCTCCAGTGTAAAATATACATAGATATATCAATAAACTAGCAAACATAACCAAAGCTTTGTGCAACATAAACAATATCATTTCTGCATGGAATTAGCAAACAGGAACTCTGACAATTTTCCGAGAAGCAATCACAACTTCACAGTATTAATAATTGCTGATCTTCGGACACAACATGTATAAACATAGGAAAGGACCACATAAGTAACTTCTTAACTATTCAAAGCTGCAAGCATAACCAGGCAGCTTCTTCCCCAAGTTAACACCTTCAGTTCAACTCGTCTTCAATAACACTCACACATGTGCAATCTGGTCCGACAGGTTACGATCCACGTTCCGTATTCCACCGTTTTATGTGAACTTTTTAAGTGGTTTTTTTATTGGTCAAATGCAACAATCTAGACCTTGACCCTCATGGTCGTCCCGTTCTCTTGTCTCACGAAGAGTAAATGTATAACATGATTTTAACAAGCCTTGATTGCATTGTTGAGTCAGAAGTTAAAGTTCATGTGGAATCTAGAGAACAAGGTAGGCGAGGAATTCGAAAAAGATATTAACCAGAAACAGGCAGAAGTGCATCGCACTGTGAAAAGTGACTCGTTTAAGGATGCTCTGAAGGTCATATTGAAGGTCATCGCCCTGCTGTGATCCAAAGATCATTACAACTGATAGCATGCTACATTTTGGAAGATTACCAAAAAAAACAAAAAAACCTCTTTGGTCTATTTGGTTTATTGCAAATATTTAAATAAGAAGGCTCTCACGTCTGTACGGTAAACATCTACTGCCAGCCGCCGGTTCGCTTAGCTTAGCACAAACACAACTAGTGGATATACCTACCTGGCTTTGTCCAAAGACAACATCCACATACCTGCATCTCTCATGACTATTTAAATTTAAGTTCAATCTTGTTTAACTTCTGCAAAATCCTGAATGAGTTTTCCCACCAGGATAGGTTGAGTCAAGTCTCTGTGTTAACATGCTAGCTGTCCCCTAGCTTCAGATTTGACAGTCACATAAAGTAAGGAGGTAAAGGTAAAGGAGTGCAATTGGGCTTCAAACGCTCAGCATGCAAGAAAAAAAATCAACCAAAAATTCTCAAAACGACAAAATATTTGCCTTCGGGTCAATTTGACCCGATTCAATGTTTAATGTCGGTGTTCTTTCGGTCGTCAACAAACAAACATAAAGTGCCTCACACTTAAACTTGGAAAACAATATTAATTCTAATAATTTTCTGGAGATTTTAATAGCTGGGGTCAAATTGACCCCAAGGGTAAAATATGTCAGTAAATATAAAGGTAACAGGAGGGTGAAACATTGAATCGGGTCAAATTGACCCGAAGGCAACAGGAGGGTTAAGAAAATATAAAATATGATAAAATTGGATTGTCTCCGGCACGCAAAAGTAAAGTAGAAAGAAGAATAGTGCCAACTGTTCCAATGAAAGCAGTCAACGCTCGTTCCAAAAGGTGTTAAAAAACTTCCAGATGCCACCATACGCTAACGTGCATCGTTGACATCATCCTCATCATCCTCATCCTCATCATCGTCGTCGTCGTCGTTGTTTATACATACAGTTTACTGGTAATGTCAGCTGGGCTCGACCTACTTGCAGCACTGTCAAAAGAGAAATGAAGCATGAGGAGGTTCACTCTGTAGTCAGGGTCAGTCTCGTGCTGTATAGTGCAGTGTGTGTGTGTGTGAGTGTGTGTGTGTGTGTGTGTTTGTGTGTGTTACCTTTGTAATTCTGTTCCACCGAGAGACAACAGCGAACAGCACAGTGGCGCACACCACCACTATCCCTGCTACCATGGGCATCAGTGGGAACTTAAATGTCTTTTCTACGGATGAAGAGGAGGACGATGATCAACCCCAACTTCTGTCCCCACTCACTGATTCATTATTTCAATTTTTTTACTCTACACCGATCGCATGAGCTGACCTGTTACCGTGACACTGAACCGCTTGCCGTATTCGCCGTAGAGAGGAGACGTTGCCGTGCACCGGTATGTGCCTTCGTGCACGCTCTTCTCCACGCCGGCGGCGGCGAGCTGGCTCGCGAAGCCGTCGACGGCCAACGAGAAGCCGCCCGCCGACAGATCCACCGCGCTTCCATTCAGGGTCCAAGACACGGACGAGACGGGAGGGTTGGCCAAGATATCGCACCGCAGGACGAGCTCGGCCTCTTCTTCCACTGCGACGTCCTCGGACCCCGAGAGCTGCGGGTGATCTGAAGAGCAACGCCACCTCATGTCAATCGGGCGGTTAGAGTGAGATCTTTTGGGGATGGTGGCATTAAAGGGAAAGTCAAGGGATCGTCCGAGTCCTTTGAAGACCCTAAATATATGTACAAAGTTTCATGGCGGTCCATTTAATAGTTATACTTCATTACATTATATTTAGCTAACGCTTTTATCTAAAGCGACTTACACTCATGTTACATTGATACACCATAGATGCAGCTACAAGGAGTATTTCATGGTTAAGTGCAGGGGTCCCCAAACTTTTTTCTGAGAGGGCCACATAACGTTACTTACTTACGTACTTAGTTAGTATCGCTACACCGTGCAGCGTGACAGCAGCAGATGTAGCGGACTAACATTCAAGCTAACCTAACTTCCCAAACGCTGTGGACATCTGAACGCTGATTGGCCGAGACGCGACACGTCCCATCAAAGATGTTTTATTGCGAAGAGCACCACTCCACATTTTCTCCGCGTCTCACTGCAATCTCAACGGCAGCGGGCCGGGTGAAAAAAATAATAAATCGGAACGCGTCTCTGGTATTGTTCAGGGGGCCGGGTCACATGTGGAGGCGGGCCGGATTCGGCCCACGGGCCGTAGTTTGGGCACCACTGGTTAAGTGTCTTGCTTAAGGACACATTAGGGCTAGGGCGGGGATTGAACCGCCAAACCCCTGATTGAAAGATGCTAACCCACAGATTGAAAGATGAAAATAACCTAATAGCTAAATGTCAGTTATTAGTTGCTATATTTAACACAATTCCGATGTTTCCCGTGATGGGGTTCCTCACATGTGACATTCAGGGTGACGGAGGCCGTGACCGTGGCGTTTTTGCTCAGGTGGCAGCTGAACGTGGCCCCGTCGTCGTCGTGGACGACGGGCGTGACGCACACGCTGCTGCGACCCTTCCTGTTTCCTTCCCTCAGACTGACGACGGCGCCGTTCCTCAGCCAGACCAGATCGTCGTCAACCGGAGCGTCGTGGCCGCCGTCAGGCCGACACACCAGAGACACGGACTTCTCCAGCTCCGTCTCTATGACGCCGTCGGCGTTGACTGCCGGGACGGACTGGATCTCGACACCTTAGGAAATGAAACGGGGGAGAGAGAACGTCTAATGGATGGCTGAGTGAAGCAGTGAAAGCTCAGATTGCACAAAAGTGTCGACGAAAAATACATTAAAATCTTTTACTCGGATAATTTCCAGATGGCTTACCGGATGTCTGGGTTGCACAGAACAGGAGCAAATGAAAAAGAAGTGGTCTGGATGTCATCTTCATTTTACTCTTTCTTGGATAAACCTGAAGGAGAGGAAAAGATCATCAGAAAGAGCAAACATATACAGAGTTTATTAAAATATTAATTGAATATAGATTCACCGAGATTTCCGCTCTTTTTTTGGTGATCAAATCTTTTATTGGTTTTCGAGATATGCACATGCAAAGGAAAATATGTACACATTGTACGTAGACAAAGGTACTCAGACAAAAACATTAAAAATAAATGCAATACAAATAAATTAAAAATAAATAAAATAAAAAATCCCGCTCTTAACGTCATCAAAATGAATTCAATCTATATAATTTTTTTTTCTTTAAATCTGCTTCTAGGACTTCGTTTTTTTTTATCAAGAACTATAAATTGTTGTCGAACTTGCCTTGCCTGATTATTCTCAAATGTTTTTTCCCACCTCGTTAGCCTTCCAATATCTGTGACACAAACAGCACTTAACATATTATTCTTTTATTTAGAATTTTTTATCCTCAGTAAAAAATGTTTTACAATTTACTTCCTCTGTTTCAGTCGATCTAAGTTTCTTTGCAGGCCAAACCTCACAATTAGAGAAAACTGGATCAAATAATTTACATTTTGAGTAACACGATGACGATGGATTGTCAAGAAAAGGCCGTTTGCAAGAAATTGTTGTTTAAAACATAAATAAACTCCCGATATTCTTCTTATAAAGCTGATACAATTTGTGGTTTCAAACATTTACATCCAAGTGAGATCTTTATAAGATCTTTTAGCATTAAAGAACATTTCCAATAAATTGTTCTTATATTGAGTGTTTGTTTGTGATTCCGAGAATTAAATGTATAAAAACCTTCTCATTGGAAGAGATTGTTATATAAATGCGGTCCATGTTTCCTAAAAACAGACAGTTTATTTTACAGTTTGCTTCAAAACAAACAATATGAGTTACTATCACTTCCAGAAACACAGGACCAAATGCTTTGCCTTTATACCCGTACAATAAACTTTTGAAATAAACTAAATAAAATGTAGCTTTTATTTATAATAGCTTGCACATGAAAGAAGCTCTTACCCAACAACGACTTCTTATTTTTGGTCTTTGCGATGTTCCCTGTGTGTGACATGAGACTGTGAAGCACTGCTCATCTAAAGTGGCTCTTATATACTTCACATACTTTTATAACTTCCTTCACTTTTCTGTATGACTCTCATCATCCTTCTTTCCACTTCCTGCAAAAAAAAACTTTCAGTACCCACCCCTGATTTTTTACTTTTTTTTTTTTATTGTTTCCATACTTATAATGTGCAAACACAAGGACACCAGGTTTTATTGGCTGTAGTCATTACAATGGCACTAAAACTTCTAGGGTGTGGATCTCAGGATGAAATTACACATTTTACGGGCTCTTTTCATATATGCTTTTAGTAGTTAAAGGCTTTAAAGCCCTGAAGACATTGATAATGCTATGTTCTAATTTATTTGGCAATTGTAGACATTTGTTGACGGGGCGAGTCACTGTCCATAAATCTTCTATGTTTCGCTTTATTGTATTATATTTTCATTCCATTGTATTTTATCGGCAAAATCCCATCATCTATATTTCCTTATGTCCTAATGTGAGGAGAGAACAGTGTTCCAGTTATTTCCACCTAGACATGAACAATAAGTTTGTAATGTTATGTGTGCTATTAATATAAAATCCGGTGGTAAAACAGTATCTTATATAAAAAATAAGAACAATATCCAGCATACCAAAGCTTTAACATTTAACATCCTCTGATAAAAGTTACCAGTGGAGAAAATTAAAAAAAACTTTTTGCAAGAACAATACTTATTATATAAATAATAATAATAATAATAAATAATAATTCCATTTTATTCTACGTTGTACTTTTTTGCTATCAAATGTGCCTAGTTTGTTTACATATAAGCATACATTATATTATCAAACTTGATTGATTGCAATAGACTGCAGAAGTAAAGTAAAAAGAAAAGTCCTGAATTCTTACGTAAATTAATAATCAACAAAGATTGTCATTTAAATAAACGCCTGTTGTTGTTTTTTATCACAAAAAAATACATGTAAGAGCATTTAATGGAGATAAGTATAGTAATGAATGATAGGCCAATCAGATTCACCATGTATTGCAACTGGTAACTATAAGTCTCAAATAAATGTAGTCAAATAAAGAGAACAATATAATACAGCTGAAATATAAAGTACCGAATGCTGGAAAAACACGTGTGCATTCCACCACTGCCAACAGCTCATTACATAGTTGAAATTAGTCTTACCAATTAATAATAAAATGCTGCTTTCAAGTTGCGATAGCATTAGTAATACATATTGTGGCACCCGGCGGGTGCCCCGTGACTGAGAAATAATAATTAAACTGTCCACACCCAATTTACCATCAAATGCAAAGTCTTTTATTTCCCAATACCAGAGGTTTAGTTCAATCGGGCGTATCGTCGTCTCCCCCACTTTCCTCTTGTGGGCTTCTGTCCTGTCTTTTATCTGCCACGTACCGGGTGGTGATTGGTTGCCGGCCCGTGCCTCCAATCACCCCCAGGTGTTTTCACTTTGTCGTCTGGCTGTCGGTGTTCCGTTGGCTCCTCTCTGGGCCGCAGTGGGGAAGTACAGGAACAGTCGGTATTTCCCATCCCTTACTTCCCTCGTGGTCTCGTCCGTGGCTGGCTGCCACACACCCCTCCTCAGCTCCAACCGGGAGGCGGGCGGCCCATCCCAAGGCGTCTCTCCGGGACATGGCATCCGCGTTCCCATGCGCGCCCCGGACCTGTGGACGACGGAGAAGGCAAAGGATTGAAGGGACAGGAACCAGCGAGTGACCCTGGCATTAGTTTCTTTGTTCCTTGACATCCAGACGAGAGGCGTGGTCCGTGACAAGGGTGAAGTGCCGTCCCAACAAATAATATTTTAACTCTTCCAACGCCCATTTAATGGCTAAACATTCTTTCTCGATCGTCGAGTAGTTTTGTTCTCGGGTAGCAGTTTTCTGCTGATATACGTAATGGGGTGTTCCTCCTTCTTGCAGCTGTGATAGAACGGCACCCACCCCTGTTTCCGATGCGTCTGTCTGGACGATGAGGGGTTTGGAGAAATCGGGGGTCACCAACACTGGTCCTGAGCAGAGCGCCTCTTTGAGCTCTTGGAATGCCTTCTCCGTCTCTTCTGTCCACAGGATCCGGTCGGCCAGCCGGCTCCTGGTGAGGTCCGTGAGGGTGCTGCGAGGGAGGAGAAATGGGGACAAACTGCGGTAATAGCTGGTGAGCCCCACGGTTCGCACCTGCTTTTTGGTTTGGGGCCGGGGCCAGTTTCGTATCGCCTCGACCTTGCCTGCCTGGGGTTTGACGCATCCACGCCCTATTGTAAACCCCAGGTAATCTGCGTCCCGGCGACACTTCTTGGGGTTGGCGGTCAGCCCGGCCCCTCTCAGGGCTCTCAGCACGGCGGTGACCTGCTGGAGATGGGTCCCCCACTCCTCCCCATGGATGACAATATCATCTATGTAGGCTGCTGCATATTTCTGGTGGGGCCGGAGGGCCGGTCCATCAGCCTCTGGAAGGTGGCCGGGGCTCCATGTAGGCCAAACGGGAGCATTAGGTAGTGGAACAACCCGTCGGGGGTGATGAAGGCGGTCTTCTCCCGGGCCGCTGGCATAGGGTACCTGCCAGTACCCCTTGGTCAGGTCTAGGGTGGTGATATATCGGCTGGTCCCCAGCCGCTCGATCAACTCGTCCACCCTAGGCATGGGGTATGCGTCGAACTTGGATATCAGGTTTAGTTGCCGGAAATCATTACAGAACCTGAGGGTTCCGTCTGTTTTGGGGACCAGCACAATGGGGCTACTCCACTCACTATGGGACTCTTCGATGATCCCGTTCTGTAACATCGTTTAACCTCTTGCCGACGGCTTCTCTCCGGCCTCCGGCCTCAGCTTTACCTTCTTCCCGGCTCGGTAATGATGTGATGTTCCAGAAGGTTGGTATGGCGGCTTCCGTGAGAACACATCTCTATGGCGGTCGATCAGCTCTCGGAGGTCCTGGCGTTGTCTCTCGGATAGCTGCTCGCCCATAGGTACCACTCGGCCTCCGTTTTTGACGGGCCTGGTGGGAGAGATACAGCACACACAGCCTCCCGGGCGACCCATTTTTTTAACAAATTGATGTGATATACCTTCTCTGGTGGTCTTCGCCCGGGCTGCCTAATGCGGTAGTTGACCTCTCCCACCTTTTCGATCACCCCGTGGGGCCGTGCCATTTGGCCAGGAACTTGCACTCCGAGGTGGGCACCAGCACCAACACTCTGTCTCCAACACCCGGGGCTGTGCGCTCCTGTTGTAGACACGGGCTTGGGCGGCCTGGGCGGCCTCCATGTGTTCTCTTACCACGGGCCATATAGTGGCCATTCTCTCCTGTACCTCCTCCACGTGTTCCACCAGGGTCCGATGGGGTGAGGGTTGTTGCTCCCAGGCTTCTTTGGCCAGGTCTAGGAGTCCTCTGGGTTGTCTCCCGTATAGCAGCTCGAAGGGAGAAAATCCTGTGGAAGCCTGGGGCACCTCACGAATGGCAAACATTAGGTGTGGTAAGAGCTGATCCCAATTCCTTCCATCCGCGTCGATAACTTTCCTCAACATCTGTTTTAGGGTCTGGTTGAAGCGCTCTACCAGCCCGTCAGTCTGAGGGTGGTATACTGACGTTCTCAACTGGGTAATGTTCATGACTCGGCATAGGTCTTTCATGATTCGGGACATGAAGGGGGTGCCTTGGTCTGTTAATATTTCCTCGGGGATGCCTACCCGTGAAAACATTAGCATTAGCTCGCGAGCTATTCCTTGGAGGCCATGGTGCGAGGGGAATTGCTTGGTACCTGGTGGCGTAGTCTAGGACTACTAGGATGTATTGGTGTCCTCGGGCACTTTTGGCAGTGGCCCGACCAGGTCCATCCCTATTCGACTAAACGGCGGCAATTATAGGCAAGGGGACTAGGGGTCGCGGTGATGGGGTCTGGGTGCCACCTGTTGGCACTCGGGACAGCTCCGGCAGTACTCTTCTACGGCTTTCTTTATGCCTGGCCAGTAAAACCTGGCTTTAATCCTCTCTAGGGTTTTCTCTACTCCTAGGTGGGCTCCGAGCTGGTGAGTGTGAGCTAAGCGCAGCACCGTGGGGATAAATGGCCGTGGTACTAACAACAAGTCACTAGTTCCGGAGGCTTTCCGGACAACCTGGTATAATAATGCATTTTTAATGGCAAAGTGAGGATATACACGTTGTCTCACCCCTTCGACGAGTCGCCCGTCGATCACAGAGACTTGCTGCAGAGCGCTGGTGAGGTTGACATCCTCGAGCTGGGCAGAGCCGAATCTGTCGGCTAGAGGCTCAGCCCTTGGGCCCACGTCGGTGTCGTTGTTGAAGGAACATGTCCCATTGGTCGGCTTCCTCTCTGCTGAAGCGTCTGCCTCTTCCTCGGGGTTCCTTTCCTTCCCTCGTCTCCCCGGTCCCTCTTCCTCTTCCGCCACTACCTCCCGGTGCTGGACTCTCCTTCTGAGATGGGGTCGGTGGAGCCTTGGTCGACGTCCTGCACCGCACAGAGGCGGGGTGCCGAGTGGCGCTGCCTGGGAGGCGGGGCCGAGGGCCTCGGGCCTTCCGCGGCCCTCCTGGCCAGGCGCAGCCACAGCTGTCTGAAGAGGGGAAGTCCCGCCCGATGAGCACGGCTACTGGTAGGCCTGGGCGGTGCCCAGTATGTTCCCTTTATTGTTTTAACGTGATGTTTGTAGTGGGGTACTGACGGTGCTCGCCATGTATACACGTGACACTCAGTGTGTCTCCCAGGAGAGGGGTCTGGGCGAACTCCGGTCGCACCAAGCGTCACCACTTCGGAATCTATCAGGGCGATGGCGTCTAGCCCGTTAGCGGTGACCGGAGTCGGTGAGTCCCGTCTCTTCTGCCCAGCCTGTGGTTAGTAACCCATAGGGTCGTCCGGCGGGTTTCTCGCTGGTGGCGAGACCATGTGCACATCACCCTTCTGGGGACAGTTCCAGGCGATGTGGCCTCCTCCCTTTTCGTAACACCTTCGGTGGTCGGGGTTGGTGGGGCCGTCTCCATGGTGTTTCCTGTGTAGGTCTCACGACGGGCCCCTCCTCGGGCTGTCGCTTGGGGCGCTTCTGTATTTCCCAGCCGTCCACTGCGCAGTACTCCTGGGTGGCCTGGTACCCTTCCAGCAGATCCACCAGCTGGTCCACGCTCTGGGGATTCTGTTGACACACCAATTTCTTGGCGTCGTAGGGAAGTGACCTCATGAATCGGTCCATGATGATCCGTTCGATGGGAGTGAGGGTTTTGGCTCTGAGATCAGCCAAGCATTGGTAAGCCTCACTAGCTCATGCATCTGTGCTCGAGGGTGACTGTGGGGTCGAATACCCACTCGTGGTAACGCTGGGCTCGGGTGATCAGTGTAAACCCATGGCGTTTCAAAATTTCCCGTTTTAGGGTGTCAAAAGTGGTAAGGGGGTCAGTGGCTACGTCCTGGTAGGTGGTCTGCGCTATGCCTGACAAAAATGGGCTAATCAGTCCTACCCATTGGTCGATAGGCCACTCTTCTCTGACCGCGGTCCTCTCAAAGGTTAGCAGGAAGACCTCAATGTCATCCGCGGGGGTCTGCTTGGTGAGGAAGCGTGCGGGGTGGACCCGGCGGTCCCTCTCATAGCCAGCCTGCTCCTCCTGGGCTTCGTAACGCTCCGTGAGTTGGGTCCGCAGAAGCTCGGTGGTTTGCTGCTGCACCAGCAGGGTCTGGTCGTGGCGCGTCTGCTGCTGTTGATTGTTAACTATGAGCTGTTGATTGTTAGCCACGAGTTGTGCAATCAGCGCCGTTAAATCCTTTGATTCCATTGTAGTTGGGGGGGTTTAATCATTATCTTCAGTCAGAATGCGATGCCCGCATTCTCCACCATATGTGGCACCAGGGTGCCCGTGACTGAAATTAATAATTAAACTGTCCACACCCAATTTACCATCAAATGCAAAGTCTTTTATTTCCCAATACCAGAGGTTTAGTTCAATCGGGCGTATCGTCGTCTCCCCCACTTTCCTCTTGTGGGCTTCTGTCCTGTCTTTTATCTGCCACGTACCGGGTGGTGATTGGTTGCCGGCCCGTGCCTCCAATCACCCCCAGGTGTTTTCACTTTTGTCGTCTGGCTGTCGGTGTTCCGTTGGCTCCCTCTCTGGGCCGCAGTGGGGAAGTACAGGGAACAGTCGGTATTTCCCATCCCTTACTTCCCCTCGTGGTCTCGTCCGTGGCTGGCTGCCACAATATTAAGACAATAGAACATATCAGGGGTCGTTATTCTGCATAGTCAGTACTTTTCATTTTGATACTTGAAGTGCATCCTGCTGACTTATAGAACCACACCTCATTGAATATTGAAATTTAAAGGATCTGAGTTCAAAGAGAGCGAATACTGGACTTACATTTGCCAGGTTTGACCCAAATATGACAAATATTAACAAGTTAGTCCATATACTATATACTATATACCATGTACAGACCAGATACTTGACATGTTAAGTTGTTGCTGGTTTTCCCTGAGTGGTCGATTCATTTGCCAGCCAGCCACCACCGTGTGTGACCTTTCACCTTTGTGTAGAGCATGTGCAAAATACTTCGTTGTTAAGTTACTAAACTAATGAGTAATACAACAGGTACATTCTTTTGTAGAACAGTGCTCAGAATGGTCCAACGGGAGTATTTCTTTGGTTTATGTATGACCTGTTTACAAATGGCGCTTCATGAAATAAACTCAATGTGTGGCATTTTTTAATGGCACGCAACATTTTTATGTCATAATTATGTATTTTGTCAATTATATATATATTATTTGACACATAAAAAAAAATTGTCATTATTTTCATAATACATTTCTGATTTTTCCAGAGGGCTCGAGCTTTGTTGTCGTTCTATCTGCGTGAAGTAATCGGTAGCTTTCAACGCAATATGCTTTCAACTTAAAAAAGAAATAATTGAAAATAACATGCTATGTGCTCCCGAAATGTTCTACCTTACCGCTTGTTCACACAAAACCCCATACAAACTGGACGCTTTGCAACTCTACATACCCTTTGGTGGCGATGGGATGAAGAAGAGGCGATCTGGATGTGATGAAGAGGAGTAGAGTTGTGATGAGCTCAACCTGGGCACTGCACATGAGGACCGGAGGTGAAAGGGATGGAGGAGGGTGCAACGATTTCGCCCTAAAATTACCTTAAAATATACAATTTTCCAGCAGGGACATGATTGGCTGATGAACATTTTTGGTTAGAAGAGCGAACGCCCCATAACGAGTTGATTTACGAATAAGAACTGGGAATGAATAGCATTAAGATACAGTCTTTATTGATTATTATTATTACTTTTATATAATATGCAGTTCCCTTATATAATTACGACCGGTCTTTACCACAATCACACACGTTAGGCTTTTTAAAGTGATAAACCTCAATCTGACAAACCCTTTTTTTTTGCAGTGTGACAGCTTCTACTTATACTCTCAAAAAAAAAAAAAAAAAAAAGAATAGAAATCTCTATTGTGTTTTTGACTAAGCATAAAAAAAGCACTTTGTATTCGTCATGCCACCTTCAAACCTCCAACTTCTTTCTCTCTGCCCATGAATTAACATTTGAGAGAGGGAATTTTATTACATATACACACACACACTCACACACAAATACACAAACTCACACACAAACATTTTCAGCTGTGATTTGGACCTCTATTGGCCATGCGGTTTTTTACAAATCATGCACGTCCCCGAGACTCCTTTCTGCATAAATATCAGTGATTTAATTGCTACTGTTGCTAAGTTACAGTCACTCATTAACATATAAGTCACGGGTACCTGTAGATGAATACATGTGTTAAGTTGCAGAGCTCTGTCAAAATAAAGTTGATGACAACATGTGTGAGTGTGTTTAAGTGTCAACCCCAGAGCGTAAAGTCAGTGGTCAAAGTACAGACACAGATACCATCAGCTGATAATGTGAACACACACATTCTCCATCAGACTACTACTGAGCCCTGTAAGACCTCTCTCACACACACACACACACACACACACACACACACACACACACACACACACACACACACACACACACACTAAAACATGTTAATAAAATAGGTTGTATTAATAACTGTATTCGCTCCCTTCCTAAAACCATTCACTAGCCCCACCTTTGACCTTTCCACTCCATCTCTCACCTCCCCTCTCCTCCTAAACCTCCCATGATATAATCAATAACTTTAACAAAATGCATTTTTCTAAACCCGGATAGACCTACAGCTGCTCTCCTCACGCTCTCTTTCCCCACTTCCTCTCTCCCTCCCTCCTTTGTCCCCTCAGCATTTCTCCATGGTGTTTTTCTCGTGCTGTGTCTGAATGGAGAAGCCGGATTCCCCGGACACGGCTCGCCCATCGCCGCCGGGTGCAGGGCTCGCCGATGATGAGGTTCCTGTTGCCACGGCGGCGAGGGCCGAGGGAGCCGTCAGCTCCAAACTCTTTAGGTGTGCGTGTGTGAGACGATGGCTGCCGCTGGCCTACCGAGAGGAACTCTACCACGTCGTCCTTCTCACATGGCCAGTGGTGAGTAGGGGAAAGTTGAAGACTTGGTGTGTGCGGGTGGGATTTGTATTTCATTTCTACTCCTATTTCTAACTTGAGGTGATACAAAAAAAGGAGAAAAACGTGTCTTATGCGTCTGTCAGCTGTAATTATCCAACATGTATATTCTTCTTACAATTACTCATTAACGCCTGTCATTGAATCCAGATTTAATATATTCATGGTTATATTTTCTCACCATTAGGCTCTATAGTTTTTGCAGGATTGTCTCCCACTTTACTTTTTAACAGATATTGTTGTCTCTACCTGATGATGTGCCATGCTTCTTTGTTTTTACAAATATATTATGTAAAAAACGGAATAATACATAATAGAACAGATGTTCAGGAAAGCTGGTCGCTGCCAGAAGCCTTGCTGGAGACCACCGATGGCAAGCATGAAGAAGAATAACTAAATAGAAATAGACATTTATGTCTTTGACGGTCTGATTAAATACAACATTTATGAAAAAACAAGAAGGCTATAGTGGAGTTTATTTTGAATCATGACAGGACAGAGTGCATATATACTTTATTAGTTTCTTTTGAACACTGGAGTGCCAATCCTGCAGCCATGTTTTTAACTAAATGTAATTACCTTCGCATTGAAAATGAGGAAGGTTATGTTTTGATCGCCGTGTATTTATTTATTTGTATGCGTGTTACTCGCATAACACAACAAGTATTAAACCGAATCGCATGAAATTTGGTGGCATGATTGGTTATTATCCGGGGACCATTTGATTAGATTTTGGGATCGATCGGGTCAAAGGTCAAGGTCATGAAAAGTTCAAAATCTTCTTTTTACCATAGCAGGGTCAATCTTTATCCAATTGGCATGCAACTAATGCCAAAACGTTCATAATTCAATGCCCAATCTTGTTATATGCGAAGGTATGCGCTCTACCGAGTGCCCATTCTAGTTTATTGTTTATATGTCTTTTCTGCTGCTGACAATACGACTGCAGTGAATCACAGATGACAAATAATAGAGGATGTTAAATAAGTGAAGCTCTTTGTGCTCAGACCATTGTTCATCCAACACAGTGATGTAGTCTTCTTGACCTGACATTGGCAGGTGAACACCAACAAGCATATTCATAGAGCCAAATACAACATTTGTCAATGTTCAGGGCTAATCTGTTCACTTTCATCCAATTAGATACTCTCTCCAGATGCTGATCCAGGTAGTTACTAGTTTGATGCAGTGCTATACAAGCATCTGCATTACCATGTGTGAAAATAAAGAAGAGTAAGGGGCCTAAGTGACTTCCTACAACCCCACAGCTAATGTTGTAACGCCCTGTTCTGCATCTCCTCGGTCTCCTCATTAGTGTCTCATGCCGTTCACCTGCCCCCCCCAAGCCAAGCTCTCTAGTGTGATTAGTGTGTGTTCCTGCCCTGACCTCCGATTCTCTGCCTGCCCCCTTTTTGGACTTGTTTGCTTTTTGGAACCTTTTGCCTCAGTAAAGAGAGTTTTTGTTATTCACATTGAGTCCTGTCCTGTTTCTCTGCACCTGAGCCTCACCCTGCGACAAACCCTGACGAATGTACCTGCAGTCTAATAAAAGACTCACTGACCATCCATAAGAGTGCTTAAATGTATTAATCGCAGTATCATGGTCTGTTATATCAAATAGACTTGCAGTGACTTTAAGTAATATACATGAAACTGTAATGGAAAGTCATATCAGCAGTTGCAGGTCCTACGTCTATCATAAAATATTTGTATATGTTGTTTGTGTGTTTAGGTATGCATTGTTATATGTAGGTCCTGTGTCGAGAAGTTTAAATAATAGAAAGAAAAGGAATGTATCCACGTTATGTCTTCACATGGTAGATTAAAAAAAGAAAATAATGCTTTGTTTTTTGTTGTTAAATTAAATGTTTTATATAGAAATATCAGCTTTGCATATATTTTCTCAGTTATCTTATTTATAAAGTGCGCCAACTGTTATACATTTAGTGGCTATATTCAGTGTGTGAAGTTACTATTGAATGAGGACAATCTAACAGCGCAATCAATTTCCAGTCTTCAATATTAAATTCAATTCAGTTTATTTTGTATAGCCCATTATCACAAATTACAAATTTGCCTCAGAGGGCTTTACAATCCGTACACATACATCCCTGACCTTTGACCTCACAGAAAAGGAAAAAGAAATATGTATTTACAATACGCAAATGAAATGACTCGATGTCTACAGAGTGAACCTATTTATTTTTAAAAACACCGTTTTCTAACATCAAATGCTTTTTGAGCCCAGATAATAGCAATAATTGATGTATTCGGTTCCACCAGATCAATGATGGGGTGTTTGGTGACTCCGTTTGTTTGTTTCTACAGCTGCTGTCTCGGATGCTGAACTTCCTCCAGCAATTTGTTATCGGCGTCTTCTGCGGTCACATCGGTAATGCAGAACTGGCTGGATACGCTCTGGCCTCAGCGGTGATATTTTTACTCCTATTATTATTATTTTTTATTTATTTTTTATTATTATTATCTATTGTACTAATTCTGTTTATATTTATTCTGTTTAGTATTTTTTCTAATTCCATTTTAAAAAATCATTATTTTCCATGATGTGTGATGGTAATTTTGTGTACCTTTAAACACCAATACTGCCAAATAAATTAGGCAATACTGTGATATTATATTCCAAAAAGACCAATTTATTTACCCATATAAGGAACTGCTAAGATGTTAAATAGCTGTTTGCAGAGCAAAAAGACGAGAAGCGATGGAACATTTAGTTTTTATTAAAATGCACGCAGACAACCAGAACAATAAAGTTACATTATCTCCCCAACTCCAAACTACATATTGATAAAGTAGTAAAAGTATTGTTACTTTGCAAAAAATAAATAAATCTTAAGTCAAAATAAAATCAGTCTTCAATAATAAATACTTGACTAGAGTACGAAATAATTTACTGAAAAAAAGGATTATGTATATATATATATATATATTGGCTGTTCACGCTACAGAGCGCTGCGGTGATGACATGTTTACTTCTTCTTGGATTATTGCAGATAATAAGCTTCTTGGAGATACTTTTATGTTTTTCTATATTAGACAACCTTTATAAACGAAAGCCACTTCATGATTTATGAGAGGATGAATGTAGTTGCCAGAAATAAAAAGCTGGCAGAAGCAAACAGGTAATAAAAGGTAACTATTTGCAAACAGACCCTAATTGACACACAATAAAGCAACATGGATCCTTTTCTACAATATACACACTTTTCTTAAATGTTTTGGTCATATCTGTAACAGTTCAGCTCCACACTTTCCTTTTATTAGTTGTTTTCATCCTGTTTCACTATCGCGTCGTTCCAGATCCTGCTTCCCACCTCGTTAGTCCAACTCCCTTCACCTGTTCTCTCACCTGCCTCTGGCCACTCCCACCTCGTTAGTCCCTCATTCCCTTCACCTGGTCCTCATGCCCATCTCACCTGTTGCCCATTCCCTCGTTAGTCCATGTATACTCAGATCCCCTCACTTGTCCTCTGCCAGATTATCTTGTGTTTTCAGCCCTCGTGCGTTCCACATTGTGTTTGTATATTTCTTAGTGTTCTGTTCCTGATGTGACTCTGAGTAAAGATCATTATTCGCAGTTCTGTCTCCTGAGTCGTGCTATTGGGCCACCCTCTTACTCCCGTGATGATATCATTGAAATTGAGATGTCTTTTGCAAGGAGTGAGAGGAAAAAGACTATTAATGAAGTCGCACATTATTAAAGCACATAGACAACATCCGCATTAGTTTGGTTGTCCGTCTTGGTCTTACACACTCTTGCACTCGCGAAATATTGAACTCTGTTGCTGAACAACAATTAACAAAAGATTAACAAAAGATTTCAGAACTAAAGTCAAACTATGTGTTTTTTTAACCTTTTGACCTCTCAGATGATTAATGTGACCATAACCGCAACAGGCTATGGCCTCTCCCTGGCCTGTGACACGCTCATTTCTCAGGTGAGAAAACCACATCAACAGAACGTTTTTTATGTAATTATTTGGACCCCGTGTAAACAGATTCCGTTCTCTCTTGTCTCATTTGTGTTTCGCAGACATTCGGCAGTGGGAACATGAAACGTGTGGGCGTCATCCTCCAGAGGAGCTCATTGATCCTGCTGCTGTTCTGCCTGCCCTGTTGGGGTCTTCTCATCAACACTCAGAACCTGCTGCTCATCATGCACCAAGAGCACGAGGTGGCCAGGTACACGCACAGTTCATGAATAACTTTATACAAATTAGTGAGTTCAGCATTCTGATGCTCAGTTGATGAAAAAAAAAGAAAGAAAAGAAAGAATGTAATGTTATACTGCATTTATACATTTGCAACAAAAAAAGAGGGGCGTGTCTGAGCCCAAAAGTGAAATATTGTGTTTGCTCTACTAAAATTATTGTTGCTCGTTTGCGTCCCTTTCAGAATCGCTCAGATCTACGTGATGGCATTTATTCCAGCTGTTCCAGTGAGTGCATTGAACTGAAACAGTGTGGACTCAAATATCTATTGGCTAATTAAATGAATGTGAACAGGTTTATTTTGCGATATTCTGCACATTAGGACATCACATTGCATCACATGCCATTTAGCTGACGCTTTTATCCAAAGCGACTTAAAATAAGTCAGTACAAACTCAGAACCACAAGAATCCAGAAAGTAAAATTTCTTCAAGAAAGCCAAACTACAAAAATACCATAAGTAATACCATAAGTAATACTATTAGTAAGTGCCATTTAAGTTCCTGAGGTGCTAATCTGTTTTTATTCATACTTACTATATGTTCTGTATTAAAGAAAACAACAAGAAGATTAGAAAGACTAATAGTCAACCATTTTCATCAGATTATCTGCACGCAGGTTAATTTATGTGTTACAAAGACAGTAATTTTAACAGTTAAAAGAGTGTTTGCAAATCCTGGTTGTTATCTGAGAGGTCTGTTAGTTTTATTCTCTAACTTTCTTTGTTCAGGCCATGTACCTGCTCCAGCTGCAAGTGTCTTACTTACAAAACCAAGTAAGTTCCTAATAGAAAAGAGATGCACTATTTTGGTGTCCTGCCTCAAAAAAATGGACTGCAATGTTTTTATTTCCCCCCGAAATTTTTATTTTAAAATGGTTGCACATGGACATTCACATCAGGCTCAGTTGCACTTTGTGTGGTGCTATTTCACAAATGTTAGCATGCATACATGAAAATGGTGAGCATTGAGAACATATTATATATATTGACGTTAGCATTTAGCTAAAATCACTGCTCTTGATACCAGAATGCTGTCTTCATCCTGCATTTGTTGTCTGTTTTCAAACTTGCATGGATAATATATTATATAATTGTATAATATGTTTGAATAGTAGCTGTAAATGGAACAGCTGATTATTGATTGTGTGTCTCTATTTGTCTGCCAGGGGATCACTCAGCCTCAGATGTACACAGCAGCAGCAGCAAACGTTGTTAATTTGGGGGCCAACTACGTCTTAATTCACAGCCTCGAGATGGGAGTCATGTAAGTGTGTTGCGTCTCCTGACCTTTAAAAAACAAAAAAACAAAAAACTGTATGTGTTTGTGTTGCTATGGTGTCAAGTGCCCTTACCGATTAAATATAATATGCCTCTCTAGACTATTTAAAGCAGATGAACTCTTTCTCTAACCTGGTCATTTGGAGCATAGAAGAGGGCAGAGAGCTCATTGTGCATTTTAATCTATATAAGAAGTGTTAGTTTTTTTGGTTAGAACAGAGCAGAATACTGATGTTTATTATTTTTGTATAATAAGTTAGTGAGTGAGGCAGTAAAGGGTAGGAGCTCTGGCAGGAGTTGATTCTGGTGCAGCTGGACAAACATTTCATTCAACAGGTCCTTGGGGTCAGGTCTCTCCCTCTCTCCACATCATTAAAGCTTTTTCTCAGAAGAGAACTCGATCCACTGTCCATTGTGCAGTCCTTTTTCGTCTTTGCCCGAGAGGGAGAGAGAGAGAGACAGAGAGAGGGATGCAGTCACAGTTAAAGTAGTAGTCACTGGACATCCCTTCAAAATAAAACTATGTTCCATAATGTGTGTTTGCAGTGGATCAGCAATAGCTAACAGCCTCTGTCAGATCACTTCCTGCCTGCTGCTCTACGGCTACATCAGATGGAAGAAGCTTCATCTGCCTACATGGGGAGGTGAGTTACACACACATGTCAATGTGATAAATGGCCAAATCAGCATTTCTATTACACATCTCGGTGAAAAGGCAAATGATGCATGTGTAAGCAGTTGTGTTATTAAATCTATCTTTGTAGATCTGTCGCCACCTACAGGTCATATTGAGTATAACCTCCCTGTGTTGACCTTTCTGCAGGCTGGTCCACCGCCTGTCTGCAGGACTGGGGCTCCTATATGAAGCTGGCTATTCCCAGTACATTGATGGTCTGCTTTGATTGGTGGGTCTGGGATATTGGGGGTTTCCTTGCTGGTTAGTGTGGCTTTTGTTTCAAATGTATTTAATAGGGCTGTGAAACTAGTAAAAATTTTAATCGGATTAATCACAGGTTTTTGTGGATTAATCATGATTAATCACATATTACCGATATTCTCGGTATATTTTGTGAGAACATAGAGATTTATGACAAAAGACGGATATATACATTTATACATTCTTCTATACAATGGTGCTGCAACTCAGCAGTTATTTAGCAGTTTTCTTCCATATGGAACATTAATACATCTTCATCCTAAACAGAATGTTTAACCCTCCTGTTACCTTTCGGGTCAATTTGACCCCATTCAATGTTTAATGTCGGTGTTCTTTGGGGTCAATTTGACCCCAGGCTGTTTTTCACTGTGTCAAACATATCAGAAATATCAACTTTTTTATTTATTTAAAGGGCTATTTAGGGAGTCAACAAACAAACATAAAGTACCTCACACTTAAACTTGGGAAGCAATATTAATTCTAATAATTTTCTGGAGGTTTTAATTGCTGGGGTCAAATTGACCCCGAGGGGAAAATATGTTCGTAAATGTAAAGGTAACAGGAGGGTTAAACAGAGCATGTTTCTCTTGTTTGTCAACCATTAACTCCACCATGACACAATCTAAAGGTGGACAGATTGACAAGTGACTTTTTTTTGCTCGGTCCCGATGCGCGCGCACGGAGCTCTGTGGCGCGCGAGACGGAGATCGATAAGTGTTAACGCAACGCGTAGAGACAGAGATGACATGCTGCTGTGGAGATACGATCAACAACAGACGTTTAGTTTAATAAAAGAACAAAGACGTGCTATAGAGAACATGTCAGGGGCGGGCCAATCTCTTTAATGTCATGCGATCTACCAACACTACGCCGCGATCGACTGGCAGGTCGCGATCGACGTGTTGAGACCCTGATCTACAGGAAGTAAAAGTCGTAACAAGGTTTCCGGAGGTGAACCTGCGGAAGGATCATTACCGATGAACAGACCGTCTGCATGAGAGCGGACAGAGTTCAGGTTGAAGTGGTGTATTGGAAGCTCATTTTGCAAGTGACTTTTTTTTCGTCCCGACGACCAACAACAGACGGATTGGAAGCTCATTCTGCGCATGCGTTAAATGCGTTTAAAAAAAACAACTAGTTAAACCTGTAATTGAATTAACTGAGTTAACGCGTTATTTTTCACAGCACTAGTATTTAAATACCTTTTGAGGGGAGCTGGAAAAAAGTTTAAGTAAGGCCAAACTGGAGCGTGTGTTTGACTATTTTTTCGACAAACAAATACTTAAACCATTTGAATAATAGTAAAGAGATGGCATTTTGTTCGGTATTTCCCCGTCAAAAGACACATTAAGTTTTTAAGACATATATATTGGCTTTTTTTGGTAGCTTAAAGCTTTAAGGATATAACACAGGGCCTCCCCCACCCACAGTAACTATCTCACCATAAGTTAACTTTATTTGGTCAAATAAAGTATGGGTGTTGGACATGGACACCTTTCCCCAGGCAGTAAGAGAATAAAAATATGTGTAACATAAAACAATATTTTCTCTTCCTCATACATTTAACCGTAGTCAGATTTATAAAGCAGCAGGCAGCTGTCTGCAGTTTACAGTGTTTTGGTAAAAAATGTTTGATTTTGACCTTTATCGTATTAGGTGTACTGGGCGAGTTGGATCTGGCTGCCCAGCAGGTGATGTTGGAAGTAGCAGCCATTACATTTATGGTATGCATCATCCAATCTGCATGTCTCCTCTGCGTCTCCTCGGTCTTGATTGCTTCATTCCCTTCACCTGCCCTCAGCCACTCTTGTCTCGTTAGTGTTTCATGCTGTACACCTGTTCCCCCCCCCCCCGCCCCTTTATATTGTGCCTGTCTTTTCCTTGTCTCCTGTCGGTTTATTGTCATTTAGGTACTTTTTTAACAATAAATCAGTATGCTGGGGAATGATCTTAGTTACTTTATGAGAAGGTTAATGCTCTCAATATCTGCACGTCAAGGAAGGATTAGTTTAGCTTAGCATTAGGACCATGTCGGAAAAACAGCGAGTCAAAAATAAAAATGGGTACAGTCACTTTCCTTGTCACTCCTGTATCCATTGCCAGAGACATTCTGCAAAAATATTATATTAGATAGATAAAGTTACAGCGTAAAACTTCCATCAAATCACAAATTAATGTTTTTAGATTAGAGATAAGATATATACTTTATTAATCCCCAAGGGGAAATTAGTTCTCTGCATTTAACCCATCCTTAGTTATTAAGGAGCAGTGGGCTGCAGTGATTGAAGCAACTGGGTTCAGTGCCTTGCTCAAGGACACTTCACCTTGCAACTAATGGGGAGAGCCGTGATCGAACCGACAACCTTGGGGTTGCAGGACGACCCCCTTACCCCACTGAGCTACAGCCACATTTCTGCTCATGTAATATTTAACCGGTGTTTATCTATTCTTGGGGGTTCCGAGAACCCTTAATTTGACACATGCAACTCCCTGAAAGCCTTAATGTCAACATGTTGTGGAGGTCTTTAAAATCATAAGAGCATCATTTGTCACTTGTACTTGTCACTAAAATATATTTTACCAGTATTCATTATTCAAACTGTAATACTAAGAATATGAATAGTAAGTGTGAGATACGATTTTTCACCGTAAATGACAGCCAGATATCGAGGAAGATAACTAAATACTGAGTGTTTATTGTGCTGGTAGGTTTTACTTTTGAACTTTGGACAGTATGGCTTCCAGTCGTTATGCTAAGCTAAGCTAAGCACCTCCTGACTCCTGCGCAGTTGACACACAGTTGACACACAGTTGACACACAGTTGACACACAGTTGACACACAGTTGACACACAGTTGACACACAGTTGACACGGAGGTATTGATTTTTTTCAGAAAGAAAGAAAATAAGTGTGTTCCCCAAAGCTGTGTAACTCATTGTAAGACGGGGTCCTTGCAGTTCCCTCTAGGTTTCCATGTAGCTGCCTGTGTGCGTGTTGGGAACGCTCTGGGGGCCGGGAACCCAGCAACAGCCATAATCACCTGCAAAGTGTCACTGGTTATGTCAGGTAAGAAAACAAATACATACTTGTAAACACAAACATACATAATTAATATAATTTAAACCGTGCTCACTGAAAATATTTGTTTCTGATTGGATGGCAGGTTTATTAATGCTTTAATTGCTTTATTAATGCAAAATAAAATATATACACACATCTAAGATCCAGGTAATTTTTATTTAAAAGTTTGATATTTTGTGAATCTGAAGTATCGCAGAACATTCGTCTTAATTATCTTTCGCGTACCGTCTTCACTTTAGGGGCGCTTGCTGTGTTCCAGGGTATCGTCATCATGAGCACTAAGAACGTCATTGGCTACATATTTACAACTGATGAGTGAGTTTTAGAAGCAACACACCTTCATTCCTGCACACCTGTAATGGAAACTCTGTTTAATTTGGATGTTCTTCTTCTCCTGTCTGCAGAAAAATTGTGGAGATTGTCTCTGTTAGCCTCATAGTCTACACATTTCTACAATTTTTCGATGCTATTCTGGTATGTATTTAAATTTTTGTTTTGCATTGAGCTCAGTCTACACACCCTCTTAATCAATCGTTTCTATCTGTGTGTGTTTTTCAGTGCGTCTGCTCAGGGATTCTTATTGGAGCTGGGATGCAGAAAATTGCGGCCTTGTCCAACCTGGTGTGTTGCTACTGCATCGGTCTGCCGGTGGGAATCGCTCTGATGTTTCCTGCCAAGCTCAGAATATTAGGTAATGTTCCTAATCTATTGCTAAGTGACTTTGATTTTATCCTTTTTTTGGGCTCGGGGTCCCAGCATTGTAATCCAGTTGAACTCTAGATGGAGAGTTTCAACAAAATACAGAACATCGATGCAGTAGCACCACAAATGTTTATATTCTTCTGCCTTGTCAAAAAAAAATGGTGCCTACATTTCCCATAATGCAACAAGATGACCTCGTTCAACATTTAGGCTGTGGTCATCTTGTTTTTTTTATGTACAACCGAACACTGACTAATACATTTCTAGATATACTGTATGTCTATTTACATATTTTTAAATATATAAAAAAATATGTATAATATACCTACACATATGTATGTGTGTATATATTTATGTGTATATATATATATATGTATGTGTGTATATATATGTGTATATATATATATATATATATCTGTATGTATATGTGTATATATAGATGCACTGGCTCCCTCTGGGGTTGGAGGATCATTTTCTTCAAGACTTCTAAACAATCTGACTTCTCTTTGTCCCCTGGTTAGGTTTGTGGCTCGGCATCTTGACGTGTGTTTTCTTTGAGATGAGTTTCTTCCTCTTTCTAATCTTCAAACTCAACTGGAAGAAACTCTCATACAAGGTAAGATGCTCTGATCTTTCTTAGTTAAAATCATGCTAATTTAACTGTGCCAAAGAATTTGAATTGATCTTGTCTCTCAAATCATTCACAACACACAGACCAACTGACACGTTAGTGCTGAACATTGCATACAACATGACACAAATGAATACATTTGAATAGAATTAAGTGCTTTGCTAAATTTTGTGGGTTATTGCGTAATTTTTTTGTCTGAATAATACAAAAATAAAAAAGATGTCTCTCACGTCCCTCACTCTGTGTTTTCAGGCTCAACTGCGAGCCGGAAAGAAAATGGTGGTGATACCGACGCGGCGTGGCAGTACACTGCTGGGTGAGGCCGTGGTGCCTGACACCTCAGACTTCCCCGAAACAGTAAGTGCAAAATAAATAGTAAATAGTGTGTAGTTAAATATGGTTTTAATATTGATTAACAGCAGCATCTTTGCACCCCGAAGGCCCAGTTGGATGGTAAAGAAGCTCCTAAAACGGAGGGCTACAGTCCAGTCAACAGCCAGGACCAGGAGCTGAAAGCGGGTCACGAGGCCAACAACACGAATACAGGAAGAGCCGAGGCGGATGCCGAAAGTACCAAAAAGACTTCAAGCACCAAAACTGCGGCGCTGCTTTCTGTCACCGAGCTGATCTTGCGCCGGGGATTCGTCTTCTTGGTTTCGGTTCTCATTTTACTAACAGGTGTCGCTTGTCACATTGCTTTCCCTGTACAGGAGGCCTCCACTCAGAGCAGGTTCAACTTGACCCAGAACTGGACTAATGACTCTAGTCTTACAACGCTGACTCCACAGGACCTGACCCTAAAGCTCGGTCTTTGACCTCTGGATGTAGACATCTAGCTGCCATGTCTCAGTGCTGCACTCTTCCACTAATCCACAAAAAGCTGGAAGCAACATCAAATGAGACTGAAACGGGCATGATGTCACAAAGATCAAGATTCAACCTGAGCAACATGTGATGCTAAACCTGGACGACAACACACACAATAAATACCTCACGAAAAGACAACTGGGACGTCAAGAAACAGACGTCCACAGACAGCTTCTGTTTTTTACCACTTTTTTCTTATCTCGATTAACATTTTGTGCCAGTGACATTATCTCTCTTATTGACTGATTGATGAATGACGATAATGAATATTAAGCTTGTTATTTTTTACTGTAGGTCGACGGCCAAAATAACATATGGTCATATGATGTTACCTTAATCTAGAAAAGTAGCATTGAAACTAACCAAGCCAAATATTAAAACTGCAGACTGAACTATTCTTCTTAAGTTCAGTTGAAAGGATGAAATACAAACAATATTACCAATTTAAATTTCATCATATTCCTCAAACCTGTTAACCTCCATCCTTATCGCTCGCAAAAATAAAAAACATAGCCAAAATTAATCTGGAAGATCAGACCAGAAATAACTAAAACTCAGTTATTTATTCAATTCAATTCAATTCAGTTTATTTGTATAGCCCAATTTCACAAATTACAAATTTGTCTCGAAGTGCTTTACAATCTGTACACATAGACATCCCTGCCCCAAAACCTCACATCGGATCAGGAAAAACTCCCAAATAACCCTTCAGGGGGAAAAACAGGGAAGAAACCTTCAGGAGAGCAACAGAGGAGGATCCCTCTCCAGGATGGACAGATGCAATAGATGTCATGTGTACAGAAGGAGAGATTTAGAGTTTAAATACATTCAATGAATGTGACAGAGTATGAATAGTTCATAGTAGGCTTATTCCACGATGGAGACCTCCACGATCCATCAGGCAGATGGCGGTGGGGAGGAGGAGTGGGCGGAGTCTCAACAGTGGGCGGAGTCTCAACAGGACAGTTTCAAGTTTCAAGTTTCAAGTTTTTATTGTCACATCCCCTTTTATACAAGTATAATCGGTTCGTGAAATTCTTATATGCAAAACACCCGACAGCAGTAGCAGACTAAAAAAAGAATAAGAATGAGAATAAACTATACAATATCCACACAAAAAAAAGAAGAAAGTATTAACAATATATATATAAAACAATGTAATAGAATATACATCATGGCAATATATATATATAAAACAATGTAATAAAATATACACTTTTTTTGAGACTATATATATATATATATGTATATACATACAATATATATATACAATATATATATATATAAACAATGTAATAAAATATACACCATGGCCATAGATATTCACAGAATATGTTCTGGTGTGTAGTGTTAATGAGGGTCTCAGTCCTTGTTCAGCAGCCTGATGGCCTGACTGAAGAAGCTGTCCCTCAGTCTGTTTGTCGGCACTTGATACTGCGGTATCGCCTGCCTGACGGTAGAAGGGTGAACAGTTTGTGGCCGGGTGGTTATTGTCTTTCATCATCCGTTTGGCCCTGGCCACGCACCGCTGTATATGTCCAGGATGGAGGAAGCTCACCTCCAACGATGTACTGTGCCGACCGCACCACCCTCTGTAGTGCCCTCGCTCCAGGGCGGTGCAGTTCCCGTACCAGGCGGTGATGCAACCTGTCAGAACACTCTCGATGGTACTGGTGTAGAATGTTCTGAGGATGCGGGGGCCATGTTGAATTTCCTCAGTCGCCTAAGGAAATACAGGCGTTGTTGGGCCCTTTTCACCACGTGAGTGGTGTGCGTGGTCCATGTGAGGTCCTCGGAGATGTGCACGCCGAGGAACTTGAAGCTGACCCTCTCTACTGCAACTCCGTCTATGGAGATGGGGTGCTCTCCTCTCCGCTTCCTGTAGTCCACGATCAGCTCCTTGGTCTTCTTGACGTTGAGGACGAGGCTGTTCTCCTGGCACCACTGTACCAGTGATCCAACCTCCTCCCTATAGGCTGTCTCGCTGTCGTCGGTGATCAGCCCCAACACTGTTGTGTCGTCAGCAAACTTGATGATGACGTTGGAGCTGTGCATGGCCGTGCAGTCGTGGGTGTACAGGAGTAGAGGAGGGCTCAACACGCATCCCTGAGGGCTCCCGTGTTGAGGGTCAGCGGCTCTGAGGTGGTACCGCCCATCCTCACCACCTGGCGGCGGCCCCAGGAAGTCCAGTATCCAGCTGCACATGGTAGAGTGCAGGCCTGACCTCTGAGCTTGGTGTCGAGCTTGGCGGGAACAATAGTGTTGACGCTGAGCTGTAGTCCACAACCAGCATTCAGTTCCTCCCTCCAGGTGGGAAAGTGGATCTGTTTTGACGATATGCAAATTGCCATGGGTCCAGCGTGGCAGGCAACATGGAACAAATGAAGTCCTTGACCAACCTCTCAAGCATTTACTGACAATCGAGGTGAGGGCTACGGGTCTCCAGTCATTCAGGCAGGTTACCTTGGGGTGTTTGGGGACAGGCACAATGGTGGACATCTTGAAGCTCTCAGGAACAACAGCCTGGGACAGGGAGAGGTTGAAGATGTCTGCGAGACTCCTGCCAACTGGTCTGCACATGCTCTGAGCGCCCGGGATGTGGTCGGGACCTGCCGCCTTCGGATGTCCACCGGCTTGAGGCTCTCGTCAGCCTCTGAGATGATCAGCAGGCTGGTCTCCTCGGCGCTGCCTTGGCGGGCTGCCGTTCCGCGACCGAGCAAAGAATGTATTTAGCTCGCCTGGGAGGGAGGTAGAGGAGTTCTCTTCACCGCTGGTTTTCCCTCTGAAGTCCGTGATTGTCTGTAGCCCCTTCCACACACCTCTCACGTCATGGCTCTTGAGCTTTTCCTCCACCTTGTTCCTGAACTCCCGCTTGGCAGAGCCGATGGTCTTCGGAGGTCGGGCTCTTTTGTATTCCGCCATATTCCGAGTCAAAGGCAACATCGCCATTTATCCACGGTTTCTGGTTGGGATAAATCCGAACCGACTTGGTAGGAACAACGTCATCTATGCATTTCTTGATGAACCCGGTGACTGAGGACGCGTACTCACTGACGTTGTTGTCCGACGCGACCCTGTGGCGTAGTCATGAGCAGGAATTCCACGACCCAGACCTCGACGATCCATCAGGCAGATAGGATCTATGCCGTCTCATAGGGTCCGATGACCCCATGAGACGTGAAGTCAAAAGGACTCCGGGGAGAAAGCAGAGTTAGTAACGTGTGATTGAGAGATGAAAATTCATCCTTAAGGAGAGAAAAAAGAGGAGAGAGGTACTCAGTGCATCCTAAAACGTCCCCCGGCAGCTATAAGCCTATAGCAGCATATCAAGGGGCTGGACCAGGGCAAACCTGATTCAGCCCTAACTATAAGCTCTGTCAAAGAGGAAGGTCTTAAGTCTACTCTTAAACGAGGTGACTGTGTCTGCCTCCCGGACTGAAGGTGGAAGCTGGTTCCATAGAAGAGGAGCTTGATAACTAAAGGCTCTGGCTCCCATTCTACTTTTTAAGACTCTAGGATCTACAAGTAGTCCCGCATTTAGTGAGCGTAGCTCTCTAGTGGGGCAATATGGTACTACAAGCTCCTTAAGATATGATGGTGCATCACCAATCAAGGCTTTGTAGGTTAAGAGAAGAATTTTAAAAGTGATTCTTGATTTTATGGGTAGCCAGTGCAGAGCAGCTAGTGCAGGAGTGATGTGATCTCTTTTCTTAGTTTTAGTGAGAACATGAGCTGCAGCATTCTGGATCAACTGGAGGGACCTAAGAGACTTATTAGAGCAGCCTGATAATAAGGAGTTGCAGTAATCCAGTCTCGAAGTAACGAACGTGAATCAATTTTTCTGCATCTTTTGAGACAAGATGTGCCTGATTTTTGAAATATTACGTAGATGAAAGAATGCAGTCCTTGAGATTTGCTTTACGTGGGAGTTAAAGGACAAGTCCCGATCAAAGATAACGCCAAGATTCTTTACAGTGGTGTTGGATGCCAGGGCAATGCCGTCTACAGAAACCACATCACCAGATAATTGATCTCTGAGGTGCTCAGGGCCGATTAAAATTACTTTGGTTTTGTCTGAGTTTAACATCAAGAAGTTGCAGGTCATCCATGTTTTTAAGACATGCTTGAATTTTACCGAGTTGGTTGCTCTCCTCTGGTTTTATCGATAGATATAGTTGAGTATCATCTGCATAACAATGAAAGTTTATAGAGTGTTTCCTGATAATATTGCCCAAAGGAAGCATGTATAAGGTAAATAAAATTGGTCCAAGCACAGAACCTTGTGGAACTCCGTGATTAACGTTGGTGGTTATCGAGGCGTCATCGTTTACAAATACAAACTGAGATCGATCTGATAAATAGGATTTAAACCAAATTAGTGCCGTGCCTGAAATGCCAATCGACTGCTCCAGTCTCTGTAACAGGATGTCATGGTCAATGGTGTCGAATGCAGCACTAAGGTCTAACAAGACCAGGACAGAGATGAGTCCTTTATCTGCTGCCATTAAGAGGTCATTTGTAATTTTCACCAGTGCCGTCTCGGTGCTGTGGTGTTTTCTAAATCCTGATTGAAATTTCTCAAATAAACTATTATGATGTAGAAAGTCGCACAACTGATTTGCGACCACTTTCTCAAGGATCTTGGAGAGGAAGGGGAGGTTAGAGATCGGTCTGTAGTTAGCCAACACCTCTGGATCCAGAGTGGGCTTCTTCAGGAGAGGTTTAATAACAGCCACTTTGAAGGAGTGTGGTACGTGGCCTGTTAGCAGAGACACATTGATAATATCTAATAGAGAGCTGCCAATTAAAGGCAAAACGTCTTTAAGCAGCCTCGTCGGGATGGAGTCCAGGAGACAGGTAGACGTGTTCGAAGTAGAAACCGTTGAAGATAATTGGTCACGGCTGATGGGAGAAAGGCCCTCCAAATATACACCAGGGCATACAGCGGTTTCCAAGGCCATTCCACTTGAGGACAGATTGGCACTGGTTATGGGCAAGAGAATATTAATCTTGTCCCTAATAGTTCAAATCTTTTCATTAAAGAAGTTCATGAAGTCATTACCACTGATGTCTATAGGAATACTCGGCTCCACAGAGCTGTGACTCTGTCAGCCTGGCTACAGTGCTGAAGAGAAACCTGGGGTTGTTCTTATTTTTCTCTATTACTGATGAGTAATAGGCTGCTCTGGCATTACGGAGGGCCTTCTTATAAGTTTTAAGACTATCTCGCCAAACTAAGCGGGATTCTTCCAGATTAGTTGAACGCCATATGCTTTCAAGCTTTCTTGACGTTTGCTTTAGTTTGCGGGTCTGAGGGTTATACCAGGGAGCAAACCTCCTCTTCCTCACTGTCTTCTTCTTCTTCAGAGGGGCTATCGAGTCCAGTGTCATTCTCAGAGAGCCTGTGGCACTGTCAACAAGATGATCAATCTGGGACGGACTAAAGTTAGACCAGGAGTCCTCTGTTATATTGAGACGTGGTATCGAATCAAATGCAGAAGGAATCGCTTCTTTAAATTTAGCTACAGCACTGTCAGTTAGACATCTGGTGTAGAAACCTTTGACTAACGGAGTACACTCCGGTAGTATAAATTCAAAAGTTATGAGGTTGTGGTCTGACAGAAGAGGATTCTGTGGGAAGACCTTCAAATGCTCAATGTCAACGCCATAGGTAAGAACAAGATCAAGCGTGTGGCCAAAGCTGTGAGTGGGTTTCTGTACTCTCTGGCAGAAGCCAATCGAGTCCAACAATGAGATGAATGCAGCACTAAGGCAATCATTATCAACATCCACATGGATATTAAAATCTCCAACAATAATAACTTTATCAGTTTTAAGAACCAAACTTGATATAAATTCTGAGAATTCAGATATAAACTCTGAATATGGACCTGGTGGCCGGTACAAAATCACAAATAGAATTGGCTGTAGTGTTTTCCAGGTTGGATGTGAAAGACTAAGAACAAGGCTTTCAAATGAGGTGTAGTGTAATTTAGGTTTAGGATTAATTAATAGGCTCGATTCAAAGATGGCTGCTACTCCACCTCCTCGACCGGTGCCTCGAGGAATGTGAGTATTAATATGACTTGGAGGAGTCGATTCATTCAGGCAGACATATTCTTCATGTCTCAGCCAGGTTTCAGTTAGACAACATAAATCAATGTGATTATCTGATATTAAATCATTTAGTAACACAGCTTTAGATGACAGAGATCTAATATTTAGGAGACCACATTTAATAGTCCTGTTTTGTTGCACTGCTGAAATAATGGTCTTAACTTGTTTAACCCTTGTGTTGCCTTAGGGTCATTTTGACCCGAATCAATATTACACCCTCCCCCCGCCTTTGGGTCATTTTGACCCGATTCAATGTTTCACCCTCCTGTTACCTTTATATTTACTAACATATTTTACCCTTTGGGTTCAATTTGCAATTAAAACCTCCAGAAAATTATTAGAATTAATATTGTTTTCCAAGTTTAAGTGTGAGGTACTTCATGTTTGTTTGTTGACTACCGAAAGAACACCGACATTAAACATTGAATGGGGTCAAATTAATCCTAAAAGCGGAGGAGTGTAATGATTGGTCAAAAATATTAAAGCTATCTAAGGGTTAAGGGTTGTTGTGTTCCTCTTCTGCTTTCTTTTGATAGAATTAATTTAAGTCTAAGTGGCCGTGGGACAGACACAGTCTCTATGGAGCTCTGGGAGGGACTGGGTGAGAGGGGGCGGAGGCCCCGGGGGAGGGATGTGCTATGGGGGACACTGGGTGACAGGGATGACAGGGGCGTGGGGCTACTCTGTTTCTGCTTTATGACATTAACCCTGCATTGTCACAGATATGGCTGTCCGTTGATCAACTTGGTTATGTTTGCAGAAACGAGATGCGCTCCGTCCAACGTGGGATGGATGCCGTCTCTCTTCATCAGATCAGGCTTTCCCCAGATGGTCTGATTTGAAAGGTAAGAAGCTAAGAAATATGATAACGATTGTAGATAACACATTTTAATCACCATACCAGAGTAAATAAAGATGATATGGAGGAAAACAATTTGTATCCTCTCTTAGAACATAATCTGAATTTCTGCAATTGCAACTGATTGGCTTTTTCTGCTCTTTTGATATAACTGGAACTGTACATGAAAAGACATAATACAACATTTATGATACAATTTAAAAATACATATTCAGACAGTCTGTGTTCTGGCCATGATTTCTGTTTATATGTTGAATTTTTTACCAGGAGTTTTATTTCAAAACACTGTATTTCCATATAACTATGATACAAATTATATAAATCCACCAAATCTATTAAAATAGGAATAAACCCAATGACCAGAGAGCTCCATGTTATAACATAATAAAAAGCCTACAGAGCTTATAATCTGAAAAAAGAAAAAGAATAGAAATCTCAATTATGTTTTTGACATAAAAAGCAATTTGTATTCGTCATGCCTCCCTTAAACTCCCAACTTCTTTCTGCCCATGTTTTAACATTTGACAGGGAACTTTTGTACATTATAAGCATTGGACTATTTACTAAGCAGCACATGATATTCATACAAGGTTATTAAAGAAAAAACAATCTTATCTGTGGAAGAATGTGCTCCTTTTGTGAAGTTACAACATTGACTACCACACACACACACACACACACACACACACACACACACACACACACACACACACACACACACACACACACACACACACACACACACACATTTTCAGCTGTGACTTGGACCTCTATTGGCCATGCGGTTTTTACAAATGATGCATATAAATTGTGCAATTTTCACAGACTCTTTTCTGAGCAGCCAAAGAACAATATCAGTGATTTAATTGCTACTGTTGCTAAGTTACTGTCACTCATGAACATATAAGTCAAGGGTACCTGTAAATGAATACATGTGTTAAGTTGCAGAGCTCAGTAAAGGTAAAGTTGACGACAACATGTGTGAGTGTATTTAAGTCAGTGGTCAAAGTACAGACACAGATACCATCAGCTGATAATGTGAACACACACAAATAAACGGCTGCACGGTAATTAATGAATCAACGCCTGCAGAGTTTATGCCATCAGAGCTCTTTGTTTGGTTTGCAAACAAGCATTCTTCATCAGATTACTACTGAGCCCTGCAAGACCTCACACACACACACACACACACACACACACACACACACACACACACACACACACACACACACACACTAAAACATGTTAATAAAATAGGTTGTATTAATAACTGTATTCGCTCCCTTCCTAAAACTATTCACTAGCCCCACCTTTGACCTTTCCACTCCATCGCTCACCTCCCCTCTCCTCCTAAACCTCCCATGATATAATCAATAACTTTAACAAAATGCACGTGTTGTTTTTCTAAACCCGGATAGACCTACAGCCGCTCTCCTCACGCTCTCTTTCCCCACTCCCTCCCTCCCTCTCTCCCTCCCTCCCTCCCTCCTTTGCTCCTCAGCTTTTCTCCATGATCTTCTTCCTGTGCTGTGTCTGAATGGAGAAGCCGGATTCCCCGGACACGGCTCGCCCATCAGCGCCGGGTGCAGGGCTCGCCGATGATGAGGTTCCTGTCTCCACGGCGGCGAGGGCCGAGGGAGCCGTCAGCTCCAAACTCTTTAGGTGTGCGTGTGTGAGACGATGGCTGCCGCTGGCCTACCGAGAGGAACTCTACCACGTCGTCCTTCTCACATGGCCACTGGTGAGTAGGGGAAAGTTGAAGACTTGGTGTGTGTGTGTGGGGGATTTGTAATTTCCAATTTGTATTTCTACTCCTATGACGTGATAAAAAAGGATATGCATATGTCTAATGCAGCTGTAATAAACCAACATGTATATTCTGCTTACAATTACTCATTAACACCTGTCTATGAATCAAGATTTTATATATGCATGGTCATATATAATAATAATAATGATAATAATAATCATTTATTTCATATAGCGCTTCTCAAGTCACCCGAAGTCGCTTTACAGAGTGCAGAGTCTCACTTTTAGGCTCTATCGTTTTTGCAGCATTGTCTCCCATTTTACTTTTTAACAGAGATTCTTGTGTCTACCTGACGATGTGCATTGATTGGTTTGGTGGTATTATCACTGGTTCTTTATGTTATGCTTTTGTTTTTACAAACATATTATGTACATGTAAAAAAGAAAAGAAAATAATAATACATAGTAGAACAGATGTTCAGGAAAGCTGGTCGCTGCCTTGCTGGAGACCAAATCTGACCTGGTGGCACAAGAAGAATAACTAAACAGAAATAGCCATTGATAGTCTTTGATGGTCTGATTAAATACTAAAAAGGCGATAGTGGAGTTTAATTGTCAACGTGCATATATACTATATTAGTTCTTTTTTAGCAGAGTGCCAATCCTGCAGCCATGTTTTTAACTAAATGTAATTTATTGTTTATTGTTGTCTTTTCTTTTCTGCTGCTGACAATACGACTGCAGAGAATCGCAGATGACAAATAATAGAGGATGTTAAATAAGTGAAGCTCTTTGTGCTCAGACCATTGTTCATCCAACATCCTTTTTGACCTGTTCAATTGCCATACCTGACATACCTGGCAGATGAAACGTTGGGTCACCAATAAGCATTCCTAGAGCCAAACACAATACTTTGAGTTGTGTCAATGTTCAGGGCTAATCTGTTCACTTTCATCCAATTAGATACTCTCTGATCCAGGTGGTTAATATAGTCTATAATCTCTGTTTGAAGCAGTGCTATACAGTCTTCTGCATTACCATATTGGCATTATCAATTGTTAAAATAAAGAAGAGTAAGGGGCCTAAGTGACTTCCTGCAACCCCACAGCTAATGTACCTGCAGTCTAATAAAAGACTCACTGACCATCCATAAGAGTGCTTAAATGTATTAATCGTAGTATCATGGTCTGTTATATCAAATAGACTTGCATTGACTTTAAGTAATATACATGAAACTTTAATGGAAAGACATAGCAGCAGTTGTAAGTCCTACGTCTATCATAAAATATTTGTATGTGTTGTTTGTGTGTTTAGGTATGCATTGATAGGTCCTGTGTCGAGAAGTTTAAATAATAGAAAGGAAAGGAATGTATCCATGGTATGTCTTCACATGGTAGATTAAAAAAAGAAAATAATGCTTTGTTTTTAAATTACCTTTTTTTTAGATATAGATATATCAGCTTTGCATATGTTTTCTCAGTTATCTTATTCATAAAGTGCTCCGACTGTTATACATTTAGTTGCAATATTCAGTGTGTGAAGTTACTATTAAATTAGCACTGTTACAGAGTACAATCTAATAATCAATTACCAGTCCTGAATATATATATTTAATATGCAATGAAATGACACGGTGCCTACAGTGTGAACCTGTCTCAGCTTTTTGATTTAAAAACTCAGTTTTCTCCCATCAAAATTCCTCGCTGAGTCGCATCAGCTATCTAAGCCCAGCTAATAGCAATAATTGATGTATTCGGTTCCACCGGATCAATGATGGGGTGTTTGGTGACTCTGTTTGTTTGTTTCTACAGCTGCTGTCTCGGATTCTGAACTTCCTCCAGCAATTTGTTATCAGCGTCTTCTGCGGTCACATCGGCAATGCAGAACTGGCTGGATACGCTCTGGCCTCAGCGGTGATATTTTTACTCCTATTATTATTATTAGTATTATTATTACGTATTGTACTAATTCTACTGTTTGCCTAACTGACTATTCTCTTATATTTAGAAATCATTATTTTCCATGATGTGTGATGCAAATTTTGTGTACCTTTAAACACCAATACTGCCAAAGAAACTAGGCAATACTGTGATATTATATTCCATAAAGACCAATTTATTTACCCGTATAAGGAACTACTAAGATGTTAAAGAACTGTTTGCAGAGAAAAGAAAGGAGAAGCGATGGAAAATGTAAACACATCGTTTAAATTTCATTAAAAAGTTTTAATTAAAATGTACACAGGCAACCAGAACAATAGAGTTACACTATCTTAAAACTACATATCGGTAAAGTAATTACATTATTTTAAAACTACATATCGGTAAAGTAGTAAAAGTATTGTTACTCAAAATAAATGTTAAAAAACTGAAAAAAGTAATATATATATATTAGCTGTTCACGCCACAGAGCGCTGCGGAGATGACATTTTTTTCTTTGTGTTGAGTCTTGGATTTTTGTAGAAAAGAAGCTACTTGCCGATACTTTTACGTTTTGCTTTATTAGACAATCTTGACAAAGGAAAGACACTTTATGATTTATGAGAGGGTGAATGTAGTTGCCAGAAATAAAAAGCTGGCAGCAGTAAACAGGTAATAAAAGGTAATTATTTGCAAACAGACCCTCATCGACACACAATAAAGCAACATGGATCCTTTTCTTCAATATACACACTTTTCTTACATTTTTGTTTCCATCTTTTCATATCATTGAAATTGAGATGTCTTTTGCAAGAACTAATGTAGTGACACATTATTAAAGCACATAGACAACATCCGCATTAGTTCGGTTGTCCGTCTTGGTCTTACACAATACCTCTTTGCGCTCGCTAAATATTGAACTCTGTTGCTGAACAACAATGAACAAAAGATTACCAAAAGATGTCATAAATAAAGTCAAACTATGTTTTTTTTAACCTTTTGACCTCTCAGATGATTAACGTGACCACAAGCGCAACAGGCTATGGCCTCTCCCTGGCCTGTGACACGCTCATTTCTCAGGTGAGAAAACCACATCAACCATATCAACAGAACGTTTTTTATGTATCTATTTGGACCCCGTGTAAACAGATTCCGTTCTCTCTTGTCTCATTTGTGTTTCGCAGACATTCGGCAGTGGGAACATGAAACGTGTGGGCGTCATCCTCCAGAGGAGCTCATTGATCCTGCTGCTGTTCTGCCTGCCCTGTTGGGGTCTTCTCATCAACACTCAGAACCTGCTGCTCATCATGCACCAAGAGCACGAGGTGGCCAGGTACACGCACAGTTCATGAATAACTTTATATAAATAACAGTGTGTTCAGCATTCTGATGCTCGGTTGATGACGGACCGGAGAAAAAAGAAAAAGAAAGTGTCGTGTCGTGATTGTTCTTATCGTCAGCGTCTCTATGTAAGCGTATTATTCCAGGTTAGTGTGTGGAAGTGTTTTATGAGATTGTGTCTCATCTTCATGTCTAGATATTTGTTCATTTGTGAATGTGCAGCTTGGGTATGTTATTCCTCCTGGTTGGAGTTCTGTCTTTGAATTTATTTAAAACTAAAGCAACAAAGCAGGACTCTTTTATGGGAAGTTAATGTTACACTGCATTTATACATTTGCAAAAAGAAAAGAGGGGCGTGTCTGAGCCCAAAAGTGAATTATTGTGTTTGCTCTACTAAAATTATTGTTGCTCCTTTGCGTCCCTTTCAGAATCGCCCACCTCTACGTGATGGTATTTCTTCCAGCCGTTCCAGTGAGTGCATTGAACTGAAACAGTGTGGACTCAAATATGTATTATTTCATTCAATATATGTGAACAGCTTTTTTTGTGATATTCTGCAGGTATTAGCACATAAGGACATACTTACTACTCTGCTCTGTATTAAAGAAAAACACAAGATTAGAAAGAAAGTAATATTCAATATTCAGCCATTTTCATCAGATTTTCTGCACATATGTTGATTTATATGTTACAAAGAAAGTTAGAAGCAGAATCCTGGTTAGTATCTGAGAAGTCTGTCAGTTTTATTCTCTCACTTTCTTTGTTTCCCGCTGCAGGCCATGTTCCTGCACAATCTGCAAGTTGCCTACTTACAAAACCAAGTAAGTTTATATCGGAGAAAACTGATTTTTTTTCCCACTGAATTTCAATTGGTGTCCATCTTAAATAAATGGACTGCAAAGTTTTTGTTTACCCGAAAACAAATTTAGAAAATAATTCCACTCCAGTGGTAAAAAAAAGAGAGAAAGAATCACTTCATGTCCATATTGTTATGAATCGTGTTGAGACGAACACAAACCGTGTCAGTAGTTTATTATCAAGACATGTGGCGGATATTTTGCTAATATTTTGCCACGTGAATAGATGTACTGGCCTATTTGTGCAGACATTCAAGGTTCCTAGGTATTGCATCGTTATGACCTTGATGATAAGATGACTTTTCAAATTAGCTTTTATTTTGGTGAAATGTCTTAATAACTGTGAAATGCATTGCTGTCACATTTGGTTTAGACATTCATGTCACCCTCAGGATCAACTGTATTCACTGTGGTGATCCAGTGTATGGAGGACAGAAAAATAAATGCAGGAATAAATACAGGAATAAATAAATAAATGCTTAAATAGATGTATAAATAAATACAGGAATGAATAAATAAATGCTTAAATACATGTAGAAATAAATAAATAGAGGAATAAATAAATAAATAGATGTATAAATACATAAATAAATACAGGAATAAATACATAAATACAGGAATATATAAATATAAGTTATACCGAAACAGGACATAAATATAAAAATATATTTCTACATTTTCTGTATTTCTTCATTTATTTATGCCTGTATTAATGTGTGCTTATATGCAAATGAGCTGGGGCGGTCCGAACCTCTGTCTAAAGCATGACTGGTCACAGAAGTGTGATTGCACCTGGTATGTTATGCTCTACTGCCTTGCACGTGTTGTTGAAGTTAACAGTTCTCAAGCTGCTGAGTCTCATTTGAATACACTCTACATGAAAATGGTGAACATTGAGAACATCATCAGTGCAAAACATATTGTCCCTGTGAGCTTGTTTCGCATATTGACATTAGCATTTAGCTAAAAGCACGACTCTTGATACTAGAATGCTGTCTTCATCCTGCATTTGTTGTCTGTTTATTCTAATATATAATATGTTTGAATAGTGGTTGTACAAATGGGACAGCTGATTATTGATTGTGTGTCTCTATTTGTCTGCCAGGGGATCATTCTGCCTCAGCTGTACACAGCAGCAGCAGCAAACGTAGTTAATTTGGGGGTCAACTACGTTTTAATTCACAGCCTCGAGATGGGAGTCATGTAAGTGTGTTGCGTCTCCTTACTTAAAAAAAAAAAACTTGTTGCTAGATATGGTGGCATGTGCCCTTAACACTGTTGTAGCTGTAGCATAGAAGAAGACAGATAACTCATTATGCATTTGAATCTATCTAAGATTGTTGTTGTTGTTGTTAGAACAGAGCCAGCAGAACACTGGTGTTTATTATTTTTGTCAAGAATTATGCGAGGGAGGCAGTGAAGGGTAAGAGCTCTGGCAGGAGTTGATCCTGGTGCAGCTGGACAAACATTTCATTCAACAGGTCCTTGTGGTCAGGTCTCTCTCCAAATCATCAAAGCTTTTTCTCAGAATAGAACTCGATCCACTGTCTTGTTGAAGACCTCCTTTGACCCCTCAGTGTGCAGTCCAGAGAGAGAGGGGAGGGGGATGCAGTCACAGTTAAAGTAGACATAGATATAAAACTATGTTCCATAATGTGTGTTTGCAGTGGATCAGCAATAGCTAACAGCCTCTGTCAGATCACTATCTGCCTGCTGCTCTACGGCTACATCAGATGGAAGAAGCTTCATCTGCCTACATGGGGAGGTGAGTTACACACACATGTCAATATACTAAAAGAGATAAATCATTATTTCTATTACACATGTAAAAAAAGGCAAATGATGCATGTGTAAGCAGTTTGTGTTTTTAAATCTATCTTTGTAGATCTGTCGCCACCTACAGGTCATATTGAGTATAACCTCCCTGTGTTGACCTTTCTGCAGGCTGGTCCACCGCCTGTCTGCAGGACTGGGGCTCCTATATGAAGCTGGCTATTCCCAGTACATTCATGGTCTGCTTTGAATGGTGGGTCTGGGAGATTGGAGGTTTCCTTGCTGGTCAGTGTGGCTTTTGTTTTTGAACAAATCCTCAAACCATACGAATAATTGTAAAGAGCTAGCATTTGTCAAGTATTCCCCAATCAAAGGACCCATTAAGTGTATTTTTTTTTCACTTACATTTTTTAAATGTAATTAATACTGTCTGATTTGGACCTTTATCGTATTAGGTGTACTGGGCGAGGTGGATCTGGCTGCCCAGCATGTGATGTTGGAAATAGGAGCCATTACATTTATGGTATGCATCATCCAATCTGTTCCACTGGAACATTTAGGTATTGTTTAACAATAAATCAGCATGTTGCGGAATGATCTTATTTACTTCATGAGAAGGTTAATACTCTCAATATCTGCACGTCAAGTAAGAATCTACAATTTTAACTTTAGAAGATTAGAAAATAAGTGTGTTCTCCAAAGCTGTGTAACTCATTGTAAGACGGGGTCCTTGCAGTTTCCTCTAGGTGTCCATGCAGCTGCCTGTGTGCGTGTTGGGAACGCTCTGGGGGCCGGGAACACGACCAGGGCCATAATCACATGCAAAGTGGCGCTGGTTCTGTCAGGTATGAAAACAAATTACATACATAATTACTATAATTTAAACCGTGCCCTCTGAGAATAATTGTTTCTGATTGGTTGGCAGGTTTATTAATGCTTGCTAATACATTATAGCCGATTACATAGTTTGTAATCAGTGTCTTCTCTTTGGAGCTTGTTTTTCCTATTGCAGAACACACACAAATAAATACACACACCTAAGATCCAGGCAACTTGAATTTCAAATGTGTTTGATATTTTGTTTTTCTGAAGAATTGCAGAACATACGTCTTAATTATCTTTCGCGTACCGTCTTCACTATAGGGGCGCTTGCTGTGTTCCAGGGTATTGTCCTCGTGGGCTGTAAGTCCGTTGTTGGCTACATATTTACATCTGATGAGTGAGTTTTAGAAGCAACACACCTTCATTCCTGCACACCTGTAATGGCAACTCTGTTTAATTTGGATGTTCTTCTTCTCCTGTCTGCAGAAACATTGTGGAGATTGTCTCCGATAGCCTCACAGTCTACACATTCCTACAATTCTTTGATGCTATTCTGGTATGTATATATATTTTTGTTTTGCATTGAGCTCGTGTTGAAGAGTATACACACCCTCACCTTTTTAGCACCAAGCTATTTGTAGGCCTCTGCTCGAAAATTGCATACGCAAACTAAATAGGCTGTATCTCTGCAACCACTAGGGCTATTTGAATATTTTTTACATTTATAAACATTTCTTCTTTTGATCAGATGTGTAAATATCAGTCTAATTGGTACGAAATGAAGATGGCACACAGCAAAAATAAAAAAGTTTCAGGTCCGAATTGAAAAAAGCACTTTCAGGATGACTATCTCTTTGGAATGATGCAGTTGAAAGATTTAAAGCTCTCACAAATCAAAGTACATGATGTGAATATTCTCTCTCCAAAGTTTGACTTTGAAAAAGTCAATCAGAATAAAGTTAGAGAGGTTTTAGTTCAGGGAGTTCAGGTGAAGTCTCCAAAATGGACATTTTGGATTTGAATTTTTCCATGTTCCAAACCATATATTTCACTTGTATGCTAATCATTGTGTTCAATATATACCGCATTTTTCAACTTCATATTTTAAATGAATTTTTTTTAATTCATAAAACTATATTTTCCCATTAAAAAACAGTACAGCGGGGGATGGGTCGATTTCAGAAAACGACACCTCTTTGGAAACCCCATACGGGGTCTACGGTTTCTAATCGTTTTCATCTGTGTGTGTTTTTCAGTGCGTCTGCTCAGGGATTCTTATTGGAGCTGGGATGCAGAAAATTGCGGCCTTGTCCAACCTGGTGGGTTACTACTGCATCGGTCTGCCGGTGGGAATCGCTTTGATGTTTGCTGCCAAGCTCAGAATATTAGGTAATGTTCCTATTCTATTGCCGTATGTTTTTGCAAAAAAGGTATGAACGTGATCTTACCCTTTTTTTGAGTCGGGGTCACAGCATTGCAATCCAGTTGAACTCTAGATGGAGAGTTTAAACAAAAATACAGAGGTGAGCTGGGAGGCTTTAGTGGCGGACATGCCACTTGGTCCCGGCCCCCGAGTTGCAGCCTCCGCCGGTTCCCACTGCCGCCTCCCACTGCCGCCTCCAACCCCCAAACCCAGCAGCCCGGCTACCGGCCGTTGGTCTTTCTACCCGGGAAGCCCCCGGCGGTTCCCTCTCCCGCTTCCGTGCCGCAGCTCCCGGTGTTCCATCGCCGAGTCCAGCTCCCAGTGTCATGTCGCTGGCTTTATTCTCCAGTGTCCCGTCGCCGGCTCCATTCTTCGGCGCCCTGGCCGGTCCCAGTTCCCCGTGTCCCGTTGCCGCCCTGGCCGGTCCCAGTTCCCCGTTTCCCGTTGCCGCCCTGGCTGGTTCTAGATCCCAGTGCTCCGTTGCCGCTCCAGTTTCCCCGTGCCCCGTCATCATTTTTTTCTTGTTAAACAATTTCCTTATGAGTATATATGAACTGAACACACTGTAGATCTTCATTGCATGTGTATTTGTGTCTGGTTAGGTTTGTGGATCGGCATCTTGACATGCGTTTTCTTCGAGACGGGTTTCTTCCTCTTTCTAATCTTCAAACTGAACTGGAAGAAAGTCTCATACAAGGTAAGATGCTCTAATCTTTCTTAATTAAAATCGTGCGTGCTAATTAAATCGTGCTAAGAATTTGGATTGGAAAATAAAATGTATGGCAGCATTTTAAAACGGTTTTCTTTTAATTGATTTTCTTTTGCAAGTTATCTCTCAACTCATTCACAACACACGCACCAACATGAATGTTAGTGCTGAACATTGCATACAACATGTCACAAATTAATGCATTTTAAAATAACTAAGTGCTTCGCTAAATTTGTGTGGTGACTGAATTCTCATCCAGGTTTTTTTCTGTCTGAATAATGTACCTCACTCTGTGTTTTCAGGCTCAACTGCGAGCCGGAAAGAAAATGGTGGTGATGCCAAAGAGGCCAGGAAGAACACTGCTGAGTGAGGCGATGATCTCAGACTTCCCCGATACAGTAAGTGCATAATAAATAGTAAATAGTGTGTAGTTAAATATGGTTTTAATATTGATTAACAGCAGCATCTTTGCACCCCGAAGGCCCAGTTGGACGGTAAAGAAGCTCCTAAAACGGAGGGCTACAGTCCAGTCAACAGCCAGGACCAGGAGCTGAAAGCGGGTCACGAGGCCAACAACACGAATACAGGAAGAGCCGAGGCGGATGCCGAAAGTACCAAAAAGACTTCAAGCACCAAAACTCTGACGCTGCTTTCTGTCACCGAGCTGATCTTGCGCCGGGGATTCGTCTTCTTGGTTTCGGTTCTCATTTTAGTTTCAGGTGTCGCTTGTCACATTGCTTTCCCTGTACAGGAGGCCTCCATTCAGAGCAGGTTCAACTTGACCCAGAACTGGACTAATGACTCTAGTCTTACAACGCTGACTCCACAGGACCTGACCCTAAAGCTCGGTCTTTGACCTCTGGATGTAGACATCTAGCTGCTGAACACAAGTCTCACACACTGACAATGTAGGTCTCCTGGTGAGTAAAGTGTTGAATGTATAGTCTACTTGAAGACCGACATGGGATACCTTGTGTGTGATACAAATTACATAAATCCACCAACACTATTAAAATAGTAATAAACCCAATGACCAGGTAGCTCCATGCTATAATACACATACATGGATAATGCAAAGGCCCACAGGGCTCAGACAGACCATCATTACATTCCTCTTAATATGAATCAGAACAATATCAAACCTTTTGGTGTCTGTCGCCATCTGGTGGCCATTCACAGTATTAGGGGCCTCGGGTCGGCTGAACGTGGAAGTAAAGTTGAAGCCACAATATCACCTGACTTTTTGGTGGATTATGTAAACATGTAAATAACAAATTATCTGACATTTTGGGGCAAAATAAAATGTTTCCTCGGTGAAATTCGTTGATAAGAAGATGCATGTCTGTGGTATGGTCAAATGTGAAACCGTTTGAATACAACTTGCTTGTCTCATTGTACTACTGGAGTGGTACATAAGCTGAATACTCCATGTTTTCAAAACAGTATTACATACATGTCTAACATATTGATAAGTAAGTAAGTAATTTATTTTCCATAGGTACATACATAACATGTACATACTGGCAGACATTAACAACAGAAAAAATGTACGAATGGAGGACCGTCCAAAGACCGAGGTCTGTAGGCTCCTCTGAGATGAGGAGTTGGACGGCCCCTCCCCTAACCCTTTCACCCCCCACCCTCCCAACTACTACAGGCACACAGACAGTACACACACATATGGATGAAAACATAAAATGTCGTACAAGCAACAACAACAAAAACAGAACAGGGAAAAGAAAACAAAAGAAAAGGAGAAAGTCATAGTAAAAATAATAATAAAAGACAAATGTGAACTACTGATAACTTAGAAAAAAAAAAATAATAATAATATCACGAACATCAAATTATGTATATACATTTTATTTTAAATATGTTTCCTCTATTGTACTGTGCCGCCAGGCTGTATATCAATATTAAAAACTTTCAAAATGAAGTGAGATGGCGTTTAAGGCGAGAACCAAATGCCTTGGTGCTGGATGCCGATTTGACCTCGTCCGGAATTTGTCTCCAGAGCTTTGGACCTCTACAGATGAAGCTTTTAAATCCAATGTCGACTCTATGTTTATTTATATGTATGCCACCACGCAGCCGCGTGTTGTGATCGTAGACATTTGTGTTCCTTGTGAACATACGTAACAGATTATGTGGCAGATTATTATTCACAAATCTGTACATAAAAATTCCTGTCTGACACAAATGTAGATCTGTAAATCTCAGAATGCCCAATCTCTTAAAAAGCGGCTCAGTGTGTTCATTGTTCTTCACGTTGCAGATGATCCGCACAGCCCTTTTTTGTAAAATCTCGATACATTTGACCTGAGTTTTAGCTGCGGATCCCCAGAGCATATTACAATACAAGAGGTGCGGATGGACAAGGCTGTGGTACAACAAACGCAGATGGAACTTGGTGCACTGGACTTTTTCGACATTAGCCCCGTCAATCTCAAGCCTAAAATCTTGATCTGGGAGATTATTTGATTTATTTATTAGCATATAATTAGTTTTCTGTGCATTTAGAGATAACTTGTTCGCTTTGAACCAATCATATTCCATCTCAATTTTGGTGACGCCACAGGGGTCATTGTAGAGGTCACTGACCTTTACAGGTATCAGTAATGTGGCTGTTTTCGGGTGAGGCCTCGGTGTGTTCGGCTGGTGGCAGAATTCAATGTTTAAAGCTATAACTATCTCATCTGATCGCTACTTCCTTTGCGAACATGCGCACGCACATCTGCGATGACATTGGCAGTAAAATATATTTGTGGTGTCCACACCAAACCACACCCCCCTCATCCAGATGATGAAAGAAAAGCATCTGTATGAAGTGTGAGATCTGAAGTGCCACAGTGAAAGGACCATTGAGTAATTTGTTTTTAACATTTGGAGCCCACAGAGTTCATAATAATTATATATATATATATATTCATTTTTAATTTGTGAAAGAAGGTTTTTACTATTGCTGCTTTAGTTCATGTGGGAACTCAAAAAAACTCAGTTATGGTCATGAATCCAAACCTTTTATTGCCAAGTATGTTTTCACATACAAGGAATATGTCAACATTGGACAATAACCTTAAACAATCAATACGCTTATCTATTACTGCAATAACTGACGCATGATTGAAAAAAAATTCAGCTCCTGTTGATAGACATACGCAGACTCTTGATATTGAAACGTCAACATCAACTCAATAAACATCACACTGAACGTTGATTGCTCACTGGGCTCAAAATTGATTTTGAGTCAGAGGCAATCACTAGAGTTCTGTCACATAACATATACAATCTATACGAAAAGATGTCACGATATTTGCAACAAAAAATAGCCAGTAGTTCTGGACTGCTCCTCTAAAGCAATGTGCCATATCATTCTCATCATCAACATTGAACCGACTTCCAGGCACATTATTATGTCGCATGTGCTGCCGAGACAACAAAGAAGTCAATGTGACATTTCTTAAGCCACTGTCACAACTTGTCAAACGATACCGAGAGAAACTCTTCACGCAGTCTCTTGTTAACGCTTCCCCAGCGTGCCGCTGATTGCCGTCTCTGGAGGGGAGCGGGCCCAGATTACCGTCTCTGTGAGGAGCCCGCGATGACAATGTCTGCACTGATGAGCAAGACAGACGCTCAGGCGTGAATCGAGTCTGATTTACATGTTGAATAATGATAAATTAATGTTGAACTTGGTGCTGATGTCAGTCTGGAGAGTGCAGCGGCTTCATAGAGACCAGAGAGGAGCTTATTTATGGTACCTTGAAGGTGGAAGCAGCCAAAAACATTCCATTCCATGTCATTTAGTTGACACTTCTATCCAAAGCGACTTACAATCATGTTACATTGACACAGCTACAGGGAGCAACTCAGGGTTAAGTGTCTTGCTCAAGGACACATTGACCAGGGTGGGTATTGGACCGCCAACCCCCCGATTGAACGACAGAGCTGCTAACCACTGACCCTCAGTCACCCGTATTCCTCCAGGAGGGCCTGACTTGAGGCTTTAATACAAATACATCTGGAATAAATAATCATTCTTTCGGTAATGTAAGAATATGTGAAAATTATTTACCAAATTTGCACGTGAATGGAGGCTACATTAATTACATCGTGATGGAGATTACAGTTATAATGTATTACTTTAAGTGTCACTGAAAAATAAGTTGAAAAGAGATGCACCATGGTGTCCTTTTACTCTAATGTTCCATTGTTCATTGTCTAATGCGATGCAACTCTGACAACATGGTCTCAAATCAACAAGTTTTCATCATGAACCGGCCCGCACGGCCATGAACACAAGAGAAGAATACACACAAGTAGTTAACAGAAAGGGTTTTATTCAACTTGGATAGTATAACATAACCTAGGTAGAATAATGCTTCTTCTTCTTCTTCTTCTTCTTCTTCAACGGCAGTTGGCATCCATATATTTGGTGCATTACCGCCACCCTCGGCTCTGGAGTAGTAGACAGTAGGCTTTCCTTACTCCCCCCCCCAAAAAAACCAAAAGGTATATATATATAGAGAGCTCTTGAGAGCAGAGGGTCCTTAAATGCAGCACTGGCACACAAGGTCCAGGTGTTTCCACTCTGCTGATTACCTCAGGTGTTTCCACTCTGCTGATGACCCTTGGCCACGCCCACTTCCAGAGACACGAGCCAGTGGCAGAGAGGGTCGTCACAGTCTTGCACAGTGTTATAACCTTTCGGGGGAATACACTTGTTTGTTTTCTGGTATAAAGTTAGATGAGCAGATCAATTTCACTCGAAGTCTGTAGAGTAAATACGGGGATGAATCAAATCAGTGAGCCTTGAGTAGAGCAGTAACAGGTACAAACATGTATAAAACATTCAGACAGGACATTCTAATGTAAAACAAGAAATTTAAAAATAAATAAAAATATTTTTGTATGTCTTGTTTTGAATTAGAATGTCCTCTCTCAAAGTTTGTATACATGTTTTTTTCCCTTTGAACTGGTTGTAGCTGCGGAGCTTTATAATTCATACCAGCGGTCTTTGTAAAACTCAATTCAATTCAATTCAGTTTATTTGTATAGCCCAATTTCACAAATTACAAATTTGTCTCTGAGTGCTTTACAATCTGTACACATAGACATCCCTGCCCCAAAACCTCACATCGGACCAGGAAAAACTCCCAAATAACCCTTCAGGGGGGAAAAAAGGGAAGAAACCTTCATGAGAGCAACAGAGGAGGATCCCTCTCCAGGATGGACAGGTGTAATAGATGTCATGTGACAAGAATGACAGATTTAGAGTTAAAATACATTCAATGAATATGACAGAGTGTATGAATAGTTCATAGGAGGCATATTCCACGATGGAGACCTCCACGATCCATCAAAACTCAAATAAGATTATTTCAAATCGTGAGCGATGAGTAAATAAAGATCGTTGTTCATTATTACCACAGATGATAATGTCGTGACGGGAAGTCTTTTTGACTCATAGACTCTCCGGGGGAGATTTGTAATGGAGGAGCGGCGGCAGCATAAATCCCCCCGTGGAGTCCAGACACCGACGCTGTGGCTGATGATTCGGTTGAGAGTGGAAGCTGAGGAGGAGGATGAGGGCGGTGTGACGGGGAGGTGCAGGGGCGTGGCAACCAGCAGCGTGAGCCCGAGAATCTTATTTGAAATATAGTCGACAGCAGAAACCATGTTAGGATGTGTCGCGGTGCTCGTGAATGGATGTCTTCAGTTATCGAGCTCCTCTTTTATGGAACCGGCTTCACCTTCAGTCTACATGAGGCAGACACAGTCACCTCATGTAGACTGAAGACTTATTCCTCTTTAATAGTCTTGTAGTTCGGGCTGAGTCAGGTTCACCTAGAGATGCTGCTGTCGGCTTATAGGCTGCTGGGGGACGTTTTAGGATACACTGAGCACCTATCTCCTCTTCTCTCTCTAGTTATGGATGAATTTACATCTCTCCATCACACATTATTAGCTCTACCTCCTCCCTGGAGTCTTTGTGACTTCACCTCTTAAAGGGTCCATTGCATTGGACATGGCCGTGTCTGATGCCCCCCCCCCCCCACTGCTTTCTGGATCTGCTTTACTACGAACTATTCATACACTCTGTCATATTCATTGAATGTGTTTATATAACTCGGTAACTCTGTTCATCTGGTCACATGACGTCTATTCTTCCGTCCATCCTGGAGAGGGATCCTCCTCTGTTGCTCTCCTTTCTTCCCTTTTTTCCCCCATGAAAGGTTTTTTTTAATTTCTTGGAAGTTTTTTCCTGATCCGATGTGAGGTCAAAGGTCAAGGATGTCGTATGTGTACAGATTGTAAAGCCCTCTGAGGCAAATTTGTAATTTGTGATATTGGGCTACACAAAATATATTGAATTGAAATGTGACCAGCTGATGAAAAACAATGGATTTAGTTGAACTATGTGTGAGAGGAGCGAATGGCAGGACATGCGAGACTTGAGCTACAGGCATAAGCATGCAAATGCCAGAGTTTGATTTAACCAAAACTGAAGACCTGCTTGTAACAGTATCTCAGAACATCACATTTAGCTGTGAAGTCTGAGCTGCTGGGTGATTTCTCTCATTCTGACATGTCTTCATGCAGCCAGCACGTTGGAGCGCGAGCCTACAAACCTTTCATTGTTAGCAAATTTGGCAACACAGATCAAAGGAGAGGAAAAAATACATACCCAATAAAAGAGCCGATTTTCTGTCTTTGATGATGAAAGCGCACATCCACGGATGCGCTGTCGCCTAAATATAGCATTTAATAATGCTTGTTCTAATTGTGGCATCCATGCAGGCTGCATGTTTCATAATGAGAACATATATTTTGTCAGAGTTCTGATTGGAGGAGACGTCCCTACTCAGGATTGTTTTTCTGTTCAGCCTTTCATTGGCTGCTCATTGAAGTCGATTTTCCTAAATATGTAAAACTGAAAAAGTGATGCGGCTTGAGCAATTCATTTAAGATTAAAGAAATAAATACTATGAATATGAATATATTAAATTAAAGACAAATCGTCATCGGTATGAAGGAAATGAAGGAATAATCCAAATGGATCTGAATGAATTCAAAACTATTTAATATGTTCAAAATGGTGCAATAATTCCACTTATTTGATGCAGTTACGAGACATTTTATTTGCGTAACGTGTCATCGTGATGCAGATATTTCCCATCAATAGTGCATCACAAATGGTTTAGATGCAAAAGTGGGAGTATGTGGGACGTTTGTCATTAGAAATTGCTTAAGATGGTCACATGGAAGTTACATACATAGCTTATAAACAACATATTACATATTTAAATACATACATACACTTCTTTTGCTGCTGTGAAGAGCCTGGGAAGCAACTAGGATGACCACTCACAATGAGCTACATCCGCCCATATACACAAATATATATATATACTGTATATATATATGTCATATATATATAAATATTTATCAAATATATATATAAATAATATATGAATATTTATATACATATATATATATCAAATAAATATATATATATTAGGGCTGTCAGCGTTAACGCGTTAATCTATGCGATTAATTTGGCCGCATTAACGCACAAAAATATTTTAACGCAATTAACGCAACTTTGTTTACTTCCGTTTTTAAAACAATTATTTCTCCGCGAAAATAAGGAGCAGAAATCAGTTTAACTCGTGGATGAATCAGTCGGGTTTCCTCCTGCTCCTCCTTCCTCCCGTCTCCCCCTCTGATACACAGAGGAACGGAGGGGCGACGTGTCGGGTGACGAGGCGCGGAAAGAACTCGTCACACGAAACCTTCAACGTGATTTGTCAATCCGTTTGTCTGTCAACATTTTGCGAAAAAAACAACCAATGAACACTCAGTAAATCACAAAGGACCTCCCACCTCACAGGTAAGGCTCATTAGCAGCCTGTCAGTCAGAGAACTAGAGAACACCGCGCGAGGACAATGTGCCTCATTATATATAGAGCTGAGATTGTTCTGGAATGTTTGATGTATAACACATGGGGGTGTGTCACATGCAAATGCCTTTAAAAGGTGAATTTAAATTTTTTTGTAAAATGGAGAAAATGAGCCCAGCCTCCAGAGGGTTAACGTGACATAGGTGAATGTCAGTCAGTTACCAAGGCCACTGGTTCTGCTGTTCAGTGTTAAAGATGAAAGGACCAATGGGGTCTCAATATATTTTTTTTTTTTACTAATCTGATGTTTCACTGAAGAAACAATTTATCATCCACGATATTAAATACCTCGCTGGCACTGTATATGTAGGAGCCTCTTTGAAAACACAGCTCTGTGTGAAGTTTTGTCTTTAAAAAGAAGGAAAAAAAACTTTTAATCGCGATTAATCGCGATTAATGAATTTCAAAATGTGCGATTAATTAGTTAATTTTTTTAAATCGATTGACAGCCCTAATATATATATATTTAATGCTTTTTCATTCGTTTGGTCTCCCATCCATGTTGCAGTCTCTGAGTCGGATTGCGATGCGTATATATATAAATATATCTAAAAAATATTTATAAATATAAATATATCTTTAAAAAATACATGAATATTTATATATATATATATATATATAACTATATATATATATATAGTTATATATTTATTGCTTTTTCACTCGTTTGGTCTCCCATCCATGTTGCAGTCTCTGAGTCGGATTGCGATGCGTATATATATATATATATATATATATATAAATTTGCTATTGATTGTTGATGTCTGTTTATGTGTGACGTGCTTTACCGCTCAGCATAAAGAGGCAGCCGAGCTGTCAGAGGCTGACTCACAGATGGCTCAACGCACACGTTCGTGGTCACTCGTCTCGTTCGAGGCGGTCCGATGAGCAGCTCGCTGGTGCACACTCCAGCAGCGAGGATGATGGACATGAGCACTGAGGCCACGTCGTGCCGCCGGCTGCTTGACTGACAGATCCACGTCATCCGAAGTCAGCTCACCCGCATCAAGCGCTTCAAACCTCCCTTCACTGAACTCAAAGAAGTAGATAGATTGGTCTTTTCGTTGGCCAGAGTCCAGGGCTGTGAGAGGCATTCAACACATGATTCATGATTGCAATAGTTCCCAGAAAGAAGACGTTCATATGTAGCTGGAGGTAAAATAACGAGTAACTTCTGTTCACCTTTCGTTTCCTATCCAGAACATCTTGTTTCCCTCTGTTCCGTGGACTCCTGCTCTTATAAGCGCCTATTCATAGATATAAAACAACAACAAAATCACACAAAAACAGGCTTAATTTATTAACACCAGATTATGTTGAACGTGGTTTGCATCTAAAATAGCAATGGCACTGTATTAAGTGAATTTCTTCCTCTGACTCACTTCTTCAGTGTTTTTTTATCCGGTTCAATTTGCACAGGAACATTAAATAAACATTAATTGTCTAAAATACATCTGTAGATGTCTAATTGATGCCTACTTTCAATAAAAAAAGAATGACAAAAATAAAAAATAAGATATAATAATAATAGTAATAATAATAATAATAATAATTATTATTATTATTATATTAATATAATATATATATAATAATATTATTATTATTATTATTATGGATTCCATTTGTAAGGCACTCTTCATCCAAGAATCTCAGAGTGCCACAGAGCCAGTACATAGTTAAAACTATAATAAAAAAGGAATATTTGAAACGAGTCATAAAAGTCAACTAAAAGTGATAAATGCCTTTCTGAATGAAAAAGAGAAATAGGTGAAGCCTGTATTTATTTATTAATCTCTAATTCACTTGCCCAGCATGGTCTAAAACAATTATAATTCATGACATAAGACTGTGATGAACCCTGTTGGACAGATTTTGTGATGATGGTTCAGATTGTGAACCGGCAGCAGTGGCTCAAAGGACCTTTGGGCTGCAGTGATTCACACTTATTGGAAACACCTCTATTACCTGCTTTACCGCCATCGCCCGCCTGCTGATTGCTAACTTCGCCGCTCTTAACCGCTCCCCGGCTGTTTGGGGGCTCTGGGGATAACACAGCCGAGTGACTCTCTGACACCCCATCTGGCGCTCTCCTCCCGCAGTGTGTGCGATGTGTTCGGCTTAATTCATTCCAATTAATTGAAAAGCCGAAGTATATATCCGAGAGTCTTTTTTTCCGGAAGTCAGCGCAACCTCAAATTCTGAAAAGTGAAATGCCTTAAACGGGCGTTCTCTCGAGTAGCCATCAGGGGGCGGCTGATTGCAAAAAAGAAGTTATTATTGTGTGAGCGCGGGGACGAGGTGTTCTTTGTCGGCCGCCCGGGGAGTTAGCGTCACGCTGGTTCCTCGACAAAAGGCCGACGTTGTTGTTTTTTTTCCAGTCGATTTTGGATCGCTGAAGAAAATAAACTCTGTGGCAACAACACAAGTTTATGATATTTACAATAAAACAGACGGAGAAGCATGGCGGGCTTTAGGGGGGGCGGCGACCGGAAGGATTGGTTGAGCGCTCCCGCGGCGTTGTCCCGGGCCTGAGAGACGTCCGTGTTTGCATCCTGTCATTTTCACCCTTTCATTAAGTGTGTTTTCACTTTATTGAAATTGAACATGAAATCTTAAGAAAGTAACAAATTAAAAGCATCCGTTACAGTAGTTTAATTAACTGAACTTACCGTCCAAGTAGCTTTGTGCAGTCCCCGAGAGCAGGGGGGTCAAACTCATCTTCACCGTGGGCCACATCAGCGTCATGGCCGCCTCTTAAAGGGCCGGTGTAACTGAAACACTGTATAAACTACTCACGAACATAATGTTAAATAACTCTATTTGCATTTCATTATTGTTTACTTAAGTGTAGAAATATTGTACGGAGGAAAATGTCTCTACTATTATAACATAAATCCATTTCATTTGAAACCTTCAAAATAAAAGCACAGGATATTTCTTTTGAAATTTCTTTAAGAAAATGCGATCATGTGTCTTTTCAAGCTGTCAGGGGCCACATAAAATGACGTGGAGGGCCTTGTGTTTGACACCTGTGACCTAGAGCAAGGGTCCCCAACCAGCAGGCCGCGGCCCGGGACCGGTCCGTGGGTCCCTTCGTACCGGGCCGCTCAGAAAGAATGAATAATGGTTTTATTTATTGATTATCGAGGTCGGAAAGATGTTTTATTTAAAAAAATTACTGGATGCAACCGTCTGTGCGTCCGAGCCTCTTGACACACGCACTTATGCACTTTATATTAGTTTTTATGCACTTCCTTAAAAACATGAATGAATTAAACTCCACACACACAGTTGCAGATGGAGTTATTATTCTTTTAGAAAAAGAAAAAAATCATGTCTCAAAAAAGTCTTGAGGTAAGAGAAAGTTCTCTGGCAGCTGACATGTGTTATGCTTTAGCAGCTCTTTTGTATTTGTGAGCGTCTTTCTCCTTTTCTGCTTTAGAAAATAGCTGTAGTGATTTCCGGTGTCGTTTTTTTTGACAACCTTTGGCCTCAAAAGGAAACTAAATGTCCTCGTCCATCACGTTGGGGCTTCGTGCGGCGAGGTGAAAAGTGGATTCTGAACTATCTCTTCTCACAAAGTCAGACACTCACTTATTCCCATGGTATATTGACTATCACGCATGCATCAAGTCTCTATATATATATACATCCACACATGTGGGCCGACTGTGGTGAGCGTGGTCGTCCTATAATCAGAGGATCGGCGGTCCGATCCCCGGCTCCGCTAGCCCGTGTCCACGTGTCCTTGAGCAAGACGCTTAACCCCAAAAGTAGCCGCGCTTACAGCTGTGAACGTCAGCTAGTCCTGATGTGCAGGTGGAACCGTAGCTCCTCCCACCAGCGTGTGACGGGTGGATGATGTCATGTCTCCGAGAGGTCGTAGCCTTTTACTTGTGATCGTGTATGCATTTTATTCTATTTAATGTTCTGTACTATCTGGATCTTGACTCTGAAAGACAAATGTTACTAGAAATACGCTATAGAAATCCAGCTCCATATTTATATAATTTTTTAAAACTGTTATTTTGACTATGTGGCTTATTTAAGTACTAATTGAGAATGACCAGCACATCCCACTGCACCTGTCTGCTGCTTGAGCTCATCACACCTCTCAGGGGTTTATGTAGTGAAAAGGTTGTCATCTGTTTTAGTTCAAATGCAGCCACACTTTTTATCACTAAGGCAATTATTTTGTGTTAATCAGGTGGAAATTTGGAAAATAATTACTGGTACGCCACAACCCTCACGTTAAAAGTACGTTTTTTCTTTTTAAAACCAAAACCATCTCATACATATTTTAGATAGATAGATAGATAGATATATACTTTATTAATCCCCAAGGGGAAATTTGTCGTTACAAGTAGCAGCACCAATAAACCAAACACACAAGAATAAAAACAAAAACAAAACACAAATATAAAAAACAGGGATGAAAGATATAGAAGTATTAAACAAAACAAAATATATATGTACATATACAACACACATGCATACACAACACACAACATCTTTAGATTTATCGAAATAAGTGTCCTCCACACTCATCTAAATATTGTTCCTGTACTTATGTGATTCACACCGAATCATTCAGTGTTCATGCGTGTACGTAGAACCTTTAGCTCTCAACACATTTAGTGTGGCGGAGTGTAATTAAACTCTCCTTGCATCGAGACACAATCTAATGAACTGTTTCATTCTAGTAGTCCGCGGGTACCCGGAGCGTAATGATGCTCTTCACGCAGCATCCGCAGTGTGACTCAACACCGCGGCAGCAGAAGGCGATTTGTCTCCTGCGGACGGTCCGTTTACTCGTCTACATGCGCCTTTAAAAAAAAAAAAAGAAGCTAAATCCACCACACTGAAATGAGAGTTTGGCAGAAAACAGAACTCGATCTCAAACTGAATAAACGGACAGCGCCATTCTTTCGCCTCGGAAAAAAAAACTGAACGGGAAGGCGGAGAGTAATCAATAACCAATTACCTGGGTAATAAACAATAACCGAGGCAATATCCGCTCACCTTTTATCTTTGTCTGTGAGAAATACAAAGTGCTCGGGCATTGCCACAAGTCACTCCCCCCCCCCCCCCCAACTCACCCTCACCCCCCACAAGTCGCACACTTGCCACAATGAATGGGTTGTTTTTCTCTCTGTGGTGCGTCACTGATTCTCTTTTTTTAAATACATTTTTACCAAAAGTTCAAAAATAATGAAAGGGTTTTAGTCCAAAATGTGAATATGCATGCCTATAATTAAAACCCACCGTGTGAGCAATACCACCCGTTTAACTCTGAGCATTGAGGGGAGGTGGAAGTTATGTCACCGACAGATCTACTGAACGACAAAGTCCAGTTTCGCCACTAGGTGGCGCTTTAACTACATGAACATATTCATGCATCATGTGTCCCTATAAAACAAAACTCACGAAATCGTGATTAAAAGCCTCGTCCAGCTGTTTACTGACGTTAGTTATGTTAGAGAGAAAGAGAGAGAGAGAGGAGAGAGAGTTATTATTCCATTCTAAACTAGAACGGGCACTCGGTAGAGCGATACCGCATATCACAAGATTGGGCATTGAATTATGATTTTGGCATTAGTTGCATGCCAATTGGACAAAATGTATCGTGCTATGGTAAAAAAAGATGTTGACCTTTCCATGACCTTGACCTTTGACCCAATTGATCCCAAAATCTAATCAAATGGTCCCCGGATAATAACCAATCATCCCACCAAATTCCATGTGATTCAAGAAGATTTGACCTGTTCATGACCTTTGACCTTGACCTTTGACCCGATCGATCCCAAAATCTAATCAACTGGTCCCCGGATAATAAACAATCATCCCACCAAATTTCATGCGATTCGGTTCAATACTCTTTGAGTTTTGCGAATAACACGCATACAAATAAATAAATACATGGCGATCAAAACATAACGTTCCGGCATTTTCAATGCGAAGGTAATAACGGGCTAGTCTAGGATTTGCGTGGCCAGACTGAAAAAAAAAATCATAATGCCTCTCTGGTATTGTTCAGAGGGCCGGGCCAAATGTGGAGGCGGGCCTTAGTTTGAGGACCACTGCTCTTGGCTGTCTATCAATATAGCTTATTTTGAAAATGACGTAAGAGGGCAATACGGATCCGTATCAGACCAGCGAGGAGGGCAGTAGAGAGAGGGAGAGAGAGGAGAGAGAGAGAGAGAGACAGAGAGAGGAGACAGAGAGAAGAGAGAGAAAAAGAGAGAGAGAGAGAGAGTTCTTATTCCATTCTAAATAACGGGCTAGTCAAACAAATTTGGGGCGGACTGAAGGAAGTCCAGTTGAGCCACTAGGTGGCGCTTTAACTACGTGAACATATTCATGCGTCGTGTGTCCCTATGTGAAGTATAGATCACCTCATGTAAATTCAATGTAAAAAAATAAATGAAAAAATGCTGCCTTGTCTTGGAATCGAACACGCATCTCCAGGTCTCCAGACCTACACTTAACATGGTGAGCTATGAGCCAACTGGTTTACAGGCAGCCGTAGGAGCTCACATTATTTTGGGCAGGAAAATTTGGTTATTTTACTTTTCAATAGGTGATCAATAGGTGTTCCTGGAAGAAATGTGCTTGTTTCTTCGTGTGAATGTGTTCAGGCCTTGACTGGCATCACACATGATTTTTGGGGGAAGTATTGGATGAGATTAAGCAATAGTTTTTAACATAAAGAAATCACAGAAAGTAAAAAATTATTGGCAGTAAAAAAACGGAAATATCCTACCGACGAAAAGTCCGTTTTTTTTCACAGTGTTCATTATTCAAGTCTTGAGATTCTATAAAACTCATTTTTAGCCGATTCTGTTGGCGTTTTGTGGGAGAAATAATCGATGGGGAAAAAGTGGAAAAGGGCCAAATCAAGCAAAAAACGGCAAAAAACGCCAAAAACGGCCAACTTTGGTGAATTATTGTAGCGCCCCCTACAGTTCAAATTGCACGAAATTTGCTGTGAATGTTCCAGGCTCCATTCTGCACATATCCTGAAAGTCTGTTATTTTTTTCTTCCCAATAGTGTTGAAGTTATGAGCATTTCAAAACAGGACACGCCCCTAAAATGTTCGTTGGGCCATAGATCCTTACCACAATGATATATTTGAAAAAGGATGATAGATCTTAGATGATGTAGCTTCCATAATCATTAGCTCCAATAGGTTTGGTTTGAATTGGATCCCGTATGTCGGAGCAAACGCCTCTGATGTGTTTTTCACCAAAAAAAATATGGTGGAAAATTTAAGTAGGCGGAGCTTAGGGTACTGAGAGGCTTTTTTGTAGAGCAGGTCCAAGTGGACTTGTGAAAAAAAAAGCTAGTCATTTGAACATACTGGGTGAGGGGCGTCGCCGGTCAAATTTACAGGTGGCGCTAGAGAGCAATTTTTGAAAGCCGAATTTCGAGGTCGGTGTCATCCGGCTATTTTCACCAAGCCTGACAAGCTTGCCAAATTTGGTGAGTTTTGGGATATGATACATACCCCCAATATGCCCCCAATGTTCAAAAATAAAAATCCAGAAGAAGAATTAAAGCTGCAAGCAGCGTCGAACGGGTCCTCGCTTACCCGCGCCGGTCGGGGGAGCCGGCGCCGTGGACCCGGGCGCGCCGGTCGGACTCGACACGGGCCGTGACTTGTAACGAGCGCGACAAGTTTGGGGCGGATTCGACAAAGTCCAGTTCAGCCACTAGGTGGCGCTTTAACTACGTGAACATATTCATGCGTCATGTGTCCCTACGTGAAGTATAGACCACGTCATGGAAGAGAGAGAGAGAGAGAGAGAGAAGAGAGAGAGGAGAGAGAGAAAAAGAGAGAGAGGAGCGAGAGAGAAGAGAGAGAAAAAGAGAGAGAGAGAGGAGAGAAGGAAAAAGAGATAGAGAGAGTTCTTATTCCATTCTAAATAACGGGCTAGTCAAACAAATTTGGGGCGGACTGAAGGAAGTACAGTTGAGCCACTAGGTGGCGCTTTAACTACGTGAACATATTCATGCGTCGTGTGTCCCTACGTGAAGTAGAGATCACGTCATGTAAATTCAATGTAAAAAAAAAAAGTGATGAAAAAAAGCTGCCTTGTCTTGGAATCAAACACACATCTCCAGGTGTCCAGACCAACACTTATCATGGTGAGCTATGAGCCAGCTGGTTTACAGGCAGCCGTAGGAGCTCACATTATTTTGGGCAGAAAATTTGGTTATTTTACTTCTCAATAGGTGATCAATAGGTGTTCCTGGAAGAAATGTGCTTGTTTCTTCGTGTGAATGTGTTCAGGCCTTGACTGGCATCACACATGATTTTTTGCGTTAGTATTGGATGAGTTTAAGCAATAGTTTTTAACATAAAGAAATCACAGAAAGTAAAAAATTATTGGCAGTAAAAAACCGAAAATTTCCTACCGACGAAAAGTCCGTTTTTTTTCACAGTGTTCATTATTCAAGTCTTGAGATTCTATAAAACTGATTTTTAGCCGATTCTGTTGGCGTTTTGTGGGAGAAATAATCGATGGGGAAAAAGTGGAAAAGGGCCAAATCAAGCGAAAAACGGCCAAAAACGCCAAAAACGGCCAACTTTGGTGAATTATTGTAGCGCCCCCTACAGTTCAAATTGCACGAAATTTGCTGTGAATGTTTCAGGCTCCCTTCTGCACATATCCTGACAGTCTGTTATTTTTTTCTCCCAATAGTGTTGAAGTTATGAGCATTACAAAACAGGACACGCCCCTAAAATGTTCGTTGGGCCATAGATCCTTACCACAATGATATATTTGAAAAAGGATGATAGATCTTAGATGATGTAGCTTCCATAATCATTACCTCCAATAGGTTTGGTTTGAATTGGACCCCGTATGTCAGAGCAAACGCCTCTGATGTGTTTTTCACCAAAAAAAATATGGTGGAAAATTTAAGTAGGCGGAGCTTAGGGTACTGAGAGGCTTTTTTGTAGAGCAGGTCCAAGTGGACTTGTGAAAAAAAAAGCTAGTCATTTGAACATACTGGGTGAGGGGCGTCGCCGGTCAAATTTACAGGTGGCGCTAGAGAGCAATTTTTGAAAGCCGAATTTCGAGGTCCATGTCATCTGGCTATTTTCACCAAGCCTGACAAGCTTGCCAAATTTGGTGAGTTTTGGGATATGATACATACCCCCAATATGCGCCCAATGTTCAAAAATAAAAATCCAGAAGAAGAATAATAATACCCCTAACAATTTCAATAGGTTCCTCTCGGTCAGACTTCGTCTGTCGCTCGGACCCTAATTAAAGCTGCAAGCAGCGTCGAACGGGTCCTCGCTCACCCACGCCGGTCGGGGGAGCCGGCGCCGAGGACCCGGGCGCGCCGGTCGGACTCGACTCGGGCCGTGACTTGTAACGAGCACGACAAGTTTGGGGCGGATTCGACAAAGTCCAGTTCAGCCACTAGGTGGCGCTTTAACTACGTGAACATATTCATGCGTCATGTGTCCCTACGTGAAGTATAGACCACGTCATGGAAGAGAGAGGAGAGAGAGAGAGAGAGAGAGAGTTCTTATTCCATTCTAAATAACGGGCTTGTCTAGGATTTGCGTGGCCAGACTGAAAAAAAATCATAATGCCTCTCTGGTATTGTTCAGAGGGCCGGGCCAAATGTGGAGGCGGGCCTTAGTTTGAGGACCACTGCTCTTGGCTATCTATCAATATAGCTCATTTTGAAAATGACGTAAGAGGGCAATACGGATCCGTATCAGACCAGCGAGGAGGGCAGTAGAGAGAGGGAGAGAGAGGAGAGAGAAGAGAGAGGAGACAGAGAGAGGAGACAGAGAAGAGAGAGAAAAAGAGAGAGAGAGAGAGAGAGAAGAGAGAGAAAAGAGAGAGAGAGGAGAGAGAAAAAGAGTTCTTATCCATTCTAAATAACGGGCTAGTCAAACTAATTTGGGGGACTGAAGGAAGTCCAGTTGAGCCACTAGGTGGCGCTATAACTACGTGAACATATTCATGCGTGTGTGTCCCACGTGAAGTATAGACCACGCATGGAAGAGAGAGAGAGAAGAGAGAGAGAGGAGAGAGAGAAAAAGAGAGAGAGAAAAAGAGAGAGGAGCGAGAGAGAGAGAGAGAGAGAGAGAGAGAGTTCTTATTCCATTCTAAATAACGGGCTAGTCAAGGATTTGCGTGGCCAGACCGAAAAAAAAATCATAATGCCTCTCTGGTATTGTTCAGAGGGCCGGGCCAAATGTGGAGGCGGGCCTTAGTTTGAGGACCACTGCTCTTGGCTGTCTATCAATATAGCTCATTTTGAAAATGACGTAAGAGGGCAATACGGATCCGTATCAGACCAGCGAGGAGGGCAGTAGAGAGAGAGAGAAGAGAGAGGAGAGGGAGAGAGAGGAGAGAGAGAGGAGAGAGAAGAGAGAGACAGAAAAGAGAGAGAGAGGAGAGAGAAAAAGAGAGAGTTCTTATTCCATTCTAAATAACGGGCTAGTCAAACAAATTTGGGGCGGACTGAAGGAAGTCCAGTTGAGCCACTAGGTGGCGCATTAATCAACGTGAACATATTCATGCGTCAGGTGTCCCTACGTGAAGTAGAGATCACGTCATGTAAATTCAATGTAAAAAAAAAAAGTGATGAAAAAAAACTACCTTGTCTTGAACACGCATCTCCAGGTGTCCAGACCAACACTTAACATGGTGAGCTATGAGCCAGCTGGTTTACAGGCAGCCGTAGGAGCTCACATTATTTTGGGGAGAAAAATGTGGTTATTTTACTTCTCAATAGGTGATCAATAGGTGTTCCTCCAAGAAAAGTGCTTGTTTCTTCATGTGAATGTGTTCAGGCCTTGACTGGCATCACACATGATTTTTTGGGAACGTATTGGATGAGATTAAGCAATAGTTTTTAACATAAAGAAATCACAGAAAGTAAAAAATTATTGGCAGTAAAAAAACGTAAATTTCTTACCGACGAAAAGTCCGTTTTTTTCCACAGTGTTCATTATTCAAGTCTTGAGATTCTATAAAACTGATTTTTAGCCGATTCTGTTGGCGTTTGGTGGGAGAAATAATCGATGGGGAAAAAGTGGAAAAGGGCCAAATCAAGCGAAAAACGCCAAAAAACGCCAAAAACGGCCAACTTTGGTGAATTATTGTAGCGCCCCCTACGGTTCAAATTGCACGAAATTTGCTGTGAATGTTTCAGGCTCCCTTCTGCACATATCCTGACAGTCTGTTATTTTTTTCTCCCAATAGTGTCGAAGTTATGAGCATTACAAAACAGGACACGCCCCTAAAATGTTCGTTTGGCCATAGATGCTTACCACAATAATATATTTGAAAAAAGATGATAGATCTTAGATGATATAGCTTCCATGATCATTATCTCTAATAGGTTTGGTATGAATTGGACACCGTCTGTCGGAGCAAACGCCTCTGATGTGTTTTTCACCAAAAAAAATATGGCGGAAAATTTAAGTAGGCGGAGCTTAGGGTCCTGAGAGGCTTTTTTGTAGAGCAGGTCCAAGTGGACTTGGGAAAAATCAAAGCTAGTCATTTGACCATACTGGGTGAGGGGCGTCGCCAGTCAAAATTCCAGGTGGCGCTAGAGAGCAATTTTTGAAAGCCGAATTTCGACGTCGGTGTCATCCGGCTATTTTCACCAAGCCTGACAAGCTTGCCAAATTTGGTGAGTTTTGGGATATGATACATACCCCCAATATGCCCCCAATGTTCTAAAATAAAAATCCAGAAGAAGAATAATAATACCCCTAACAATTTCAATAGGTTCCTCTCGGTCAGACTTCGTCTGTCGCTCGGACCCTAATAATAAGAACTCTAACAATTTCAATAGGTTCCTCTCGGTCAGA